>NC_056728.1:1337604329-1337611829 GCF_019279795.1 Protopterus annectens | reverse complement strand
ATCTAATCAAGGTTAATGTGGTTGTCGTTGGCATGAGTGCTTCCCCGCATTAAAATAATTAATTTGTGGTGTTCCATCATGGTTAATGTTATGGTCTAAGAAGAAGACTAGATTTTTTTTTTTTTTGCAAATAACAGTGCAGAGTAACAGGAATGGGGGAAATGATACGAAATAATATGAGCTAAATATGTATTTCATGTCCTTTGCAGCTAAGTCTTCTCATAGAACACAATGTACCCAATGAGCAAAGGTTTATGACATACATACATACATACATACATACAAATATTTCAAGCATGGACATTAATGCCCTTCTAGCCTGCCTATATACCAAAAAGTTATACCCATAATGTGTGTCCAGTCTGTTCCTAAAAATATCTAAACTAGTACTTGCTTTAATGTAATTTGACAGTCTAGTCCATGCATCAGCTGCTCTCTCAGAGAACCAATTAGTACACTTCTCATTCCTATAGAATCTTCTACATAGGTTATCTGATGATTCTCTAGTAATTTTTGATAACCCCAAACATTCCCAGAGATAGTCGTCTATAAAAGCCCTATGTACCTGAATGTCTCCTCTTAAATATTTATATAAAACACTGTACAATCTCAGATATTTTAGTCTTTCATAATAACTTACCTTTTCACATCCACTGATGTCCTTGGTATATTTCTAATGTGCTGTTTGTGGTTTATTCATGCCTGTTTTCCTATAAGGTTTCCATATTGTTATTCCATACTACAGTTTGGGTCTAATATAACTAACAAAAAATGACTTCATCATTTCTGATTTCCTAGACTTTATAGCTCTTTCTATACAACCTATAGTTCTATAACTATCATTAACCAATTGGTTGATATGATCAGAAACACTCAAAGCTAGATCTACTGATATACCCGGTCATTAAATGAATCTACAGTTTTAATCACTGTGTCATATATTAGGTATTCACCTTTCAATTTATGTCTCCCAAATCTTAGCTTAGTTTTTGATGTATTTATCAGCATATTATTCTCCTGTTCCCAAACGATCAATTTAGTCAAGTTCTTCTGCAGACATGCCCTATTTGTAACACCAGTAATCATTTTACCCAGTTTCAGGTCGTCTGGACACAGACTGTAGAACACCTCAGGTACAAAAGAAAGATCTGAAAGATACAGTCTAAACAATAAGGGCCTAGGAAAGACCCCTGTGGGACACTCTGAATGCAACCTTGAATTTCACCCGTCCAGTTGCTGTATGATACTTGCCATGTCCTATTTATAAGCCATGCATCTATGCATCTTATCATGAGTACATCAATTTATAGTTGTTCTAATGTATTTGTTTTGGGCATCACCCTGTCAAATGCTGATGTTAAATCTATAGCAATTACATTACAGCACACATTTTCATTCATAGCTGTTATTATATGGTAGAACATCAAGTTACAGGTAGTAATAGATCTATTTTCAACATATGCATACTGATGCATAGTTTCAAGTCCTAACCCTCCCAATTCTGACAATAATTTATCCAGTATTACCTTCTCCATTATTTTTCCACAACACAAAAGTAAACTTAAGGGTCTGTAAGACAGGTTTGACAAGTTTATGTTTCCAGTCTTGAGGAATCGCCCTATATTTATATGACCTAGTAAATAATAGATATAAAAGTTCTTGCTGAAGTGTCTGTCTCCTCCCAGTGTTTTGCTTGTTTTGCTTGGATCCAGTTTGCACAGTTACTTTTCAATATAATCTAATTTGATTTCAGTATCTGAGGTTACCCAGATACCACTACGACAATTTATCACCTGCTTTGTGGAGCCAAACTGCTTTGCATAAGTTTTTAAAATCTACACAAATTTATCAATTTGTATGTCTTTACTCCTTCCACATCTTATGTATCTAAAAAATGTTTTTGTATTATGCTCAACATCTTTATAAAAACATTCTTCAAAATTTTCTTGATCTAGTCTCACAATGTGTTTAATTTGTCTGTCAAGTTTGTTTATTCCAGTTTTCAAAGTTGTAATTTAACCTCTTTTCATTTCTTATATTTTTGTCTCTCACCTTAATCAAATGTTGTATTCTTATGGAAATATACCCTCCTGATGTTGTGCACCAAATAATAGTAAAGATTTTTTTATATTTTTGAATTCAAACAACTTCTCTTTCAAAACTTTTCACATTCCTGGGCTTTGGTTGTAGTTCCTGTGTACTGTTTCCTTGCCTTATTTGGGGGAAGGGAAGCTACCTTGCTTACCAGTGGGAGTGGGAAGCATTGAGCTGCCTTTTGTCCAGTTTTGTGAGGTTTCAGCCAGTAACTAGTAGTTTATTGGTCGTTTTGGGCCAGTTTCTAGCTTTTTCCAGCCCCCTGGTATAAAACTTTCAGCTTGTACCTACTCAGCACAGACTCCACGTGGGCCAGCAGAGTAATCCAGGCTGCAGAGAGCTGAATAAGCGACTTTTCTTGATACTAAGTATATTTTTGTTGCTTTCCACATCTGAATACCTAGCAACTGTATTTCGCCTGCCTTTCTGTTACATTGAAGCTGTTTTACTGCATTTAACTTAATATTGCACTTGGAATCCTTGTTTGTTACTATTTGACTGTATTTGTAGCAAATTCTTCTGTGTAAGCTGTAGTAGCTGATTCATAGCATTTATAAGTGTTTGCTGTACCTGTTTCTGCCTGTTTTGTGAAAAAAAAAAAAAAAGAAAAAATATCTCTTGTTTTCCTGCTTTACTAGTTTAGTCCAGTTTCAGAGTTGCTGATTCCTGGGCTTTGGTTGTAGTTCCTGTGTACTGTTTCCTTGCCTTATTTAGGGGAAGGGAAGCTACCTTGCTTACCAGTGGGAGTGGGAAGCATTGAGCTGCCTTTGTCCAGTTTTGTGAGGTTTCAGCCAGTAACTAGTAGTTTATTGGTCGTTTTGGGCCAGTTTCTAGCTTTTTCCAGCCCCTGGTATAAAACTTTCAGCTTGTACCTACTCAGCACAGACTCCACGTGGGCCAGCAGAGTAATCCAGGCTGCAGAGAGCTGAATAAGCGACTTTTCTTGATACTAAGTATATTTTTGTTGCTTTCCACATCTGAATACCTAGCAACTGTATTTCGCCTGCCTTTCTGTTACATTGAAGCTGTCTTTACTGCATTTAACTTAATATTGCACTTGGAATCCTTGTTTGTTACTATTTGACTGTATTTGTAGCAAATTCTTCTGTGTAAGCTGTAGTAGCTGATTCATAGCATTTATAAGTGTTTGCTGTACCTTTTTCTGCCTGTTTTGTGAAAAAAAAAAAAAGAAAAAAATATCTCTTGTTTTTCCTGCTTTACTAGTTTAGTCCGGTTTCAGAGTTGCTGATTCCTGGGCTTTGGTTGTAGTTCCTGTGTACTGTTTCCTTGCCTTATTTGGGGGAAGGGAAGCTACCTTGCTTACCAGTGGGAGTGGGAAGCATTGAGCTGCCTTTTGTCCAGTTTTGTGAGGTTTCAGCCAGTAACTAGTAGTTTATTGGTCGTTTTGGGCCAGTTTCTAGCTTTTTCCAGCCCCCTGGTATAAAACGCGCATTAGCGCGATTTAGAGCGATTTAGCGCGGAACTGCCACTGTTGCACACTAGGGCAGTGCCGGTTAAGCAGGTTTAAACTATTCGGGCTACCTAAAGTCCACTCTTCAAATTTTCCCTTAAAACTACCTTCCTCGAACTATACTACTGATCTAATGAACTTAGCCTATAACTAAAAGATCATCTCTACTTGACTCCAAGTAGACTATTCTCTATCTATTAAACCTAGCACTTGCTCCTACAGTACTTATTACCTTGATATGGCACTCTTGTCATAGATAGTACCCCAAAAAGGCAACCCCCATTTCTCGGTCACCCACGTCCCCGAATCTTTTTTAAAGTTTTTCGTCTACCCTTCTAGCATGTCGAGGGATCAGTTGCTAGTGTCCTCTCCTGCTCAGCTGGTGAACCTGGGAATATTGAGGCAATGTTTCAATTGCCTCATGTACACAGACAACCCTCTCCTCCTCCCACAAAACACAAATACATGCGAGAGATGCAACTATACGGCCAAACTGGAGGCTGAGCTCTCTCAACATAGGACTGGCAAGACCAGTCAGGAGGAGAAGGTTACCACACACACTATAGACCCAGTCTCACATAGTACCATTACAACCTCAAATCATACACATAAACACACAAAGACATACTCGAGGCTCTGATCAAAAATCTACCAAAACAGCAGAGGCCACCAAAGCAGACACCCAAACAACCACCACCTCAGAACACAACACCCGCAACACATAGACCTCACAGTCAGAGTGTCAAACAGTCACAGCCCTTAAGGCCAAACACAATGCCAGACACACTAGTCATTGGTGACTCCATAGTCAGACACACTGATGTCCCGCTCACCAGACTGAGTAAGGAGAAGGTCACAGTAAGCTGCCTGTCGGGCACTAGAATCCGCCACATAACACAAGCACTCAGGTCTCTCAACAGCAGGTACAAATATGACTCAGTCATTGTCCACGCTGGTGTAAACGACCTGAGATGTACCTCCTTGGACTACATGAAAAGAGACATTGAGGAGCTCTCTGATTATGTAGCCCAGGCAGGTATGACCCTGACCTTGAGCAGTATCCTACCTTCACCAAGAATGATGCCACAATACAGAGATAAGATGATCAGCTTTAACAATTGGCTTAAACACTGGTGTCATTCAAAGGGGATCCAGTATCTGTCTGCCTGGGATGACATGCTGGACAAGCCACGCTGCTTCAAGGGACGGCTTGCACCTGTCACCCTGGGATTCAGGATATTGGCAAAGGCTCTTGCCACCCCATAGTGCCTTTTTAGGCAAGGCTCAAATTCTAAATCTACCACCCTAGAACACAAAAAGGAAAAAACTAAGGGTAATGCTGCTCAATGCCAGAAGTCTAAATCTCAAAATGCACGCACTCGAGGCCCTTCTCAGTATGGAGAACATCGATGTCTGTGCTGTGACAGAAACCTGGTTCAAGGCTCCTGAGAGCACCCCAGCGCTATCAGGTTTTACCTCATATCATGCGTTCCGCCCCAAAATCCGGACAATACCAAGAAAGGAGGGTATCCATATTCATCAAGGACACCCACACCTCAAGACTGGTGGCAACGCACGATGCATCGGAGACCATCCAGGTGCAATTAACCATAGGCAAGACTGCTCTGCAAATTGTAGCATGTTACAGGCCACCCTCACAAACTCAGGAAACTCACATGGCCTTCCTGAAAACACTAGAGGGGATAAATGTATCACCAAACACCATCATACTAGGTGACTTCAATTACCCTAATATAGACTGGGAACACTACTCAAGCCCAAACACCCTAGCCCAAAAGTTCCTGGAATTCATAAACTCAAATGCCATGGAACAACTAGTCACCATCCCCACAAGAGGAGATAACATACTTGATCTCATCATCACGAACATGGGAGCACAATGTTCAACACCGAAGTATACCCTCACTGGTGAGATCAGATGACAAACTAATCTCACTCGAGGTCCTCATCCCACCCCACCTGAAATAAAAAGACCACAGTAAAGAACTTCTCAAAAGCCGACTTCACACTTCTAAAGACTAGTGTGGTCTCCTTTCAGGCCCCGAGCGGCGGAAAACAATACTCAAGCCGCTGAATCACTTACAAACGCCTTCTACCAGCACCTGCAGGACTGCATGGATAAGGCAATCCCAAGCAAAACAAAGACTCTTTGTACCAAAGGCAAGCGTCCAGTCTGGTGGACCCCAGCCATAAACAAACTCTACAACAAAAGGAGGAAGCTACTACAAGATAGAGCAAAATCCTTAAAAGGTAAGACACCCTTGATCACTATAAGTAAAAACTAAGAGCTCTCATAAAATCATCCAAAGCAAATTTCGAGAGAAAAATAGCTAAAGACTCAAAAGACAATCATAAGGCCTTCTTTAGCTATGTTAGAAACCTAGGAGGAAACTCCCAGATATGCTCAGAACTAGTTCAAAATGATGTGAAGATTACTGATCCTACAGACATTGCCAACATACTGGCTGACAGGTTCAGTGCAAACTTCTCCCCTCCCCAAAAGGAGAGATATCTATACCAAATGAGTGCAGCCCCCAAACATCTCCAACGCCCAAGTGAGAACTGCTCTCTCCAAAGCAAAAACACAGCATCCATGGGACCCGATGGTGTCCCCGGCTGTGTGCTCCACGAACTCAATGAGGAATTAAACCCACAGCTACGACAGCTGTTTAATCAAAGTCTTACCTCTGGATACGCCCAGGAGTGGCGCACTGCAACTGTGGTCCCACTTCACAAAGGCGGTGCCTCCACAGACCCTGGAAATTACCGCCCATTAGCTTGACAAGCCTTATCTGCAAAGCCATGGAGAGGATCATAATGGACCTCATAAATAAAGACATAGGGAATTTGCAGACTTTGGATCCAACCCAGTTTGGCTTTGTCAAAGGCAGATCATGCCTTTTAAACTTGGTTGACTTTTGAAACAGTCACCAAAGCCATTGATGAGGGAAAGGCAGTCCATACAGCCTACCTTGATCTGGCTAAGGCCTTGATACAATACCCCACTCGGGTATCATTGAAAAACTCATCAGCTTAAATGTTAACCCATACATCACAAGATGGGTTGCAAACTGGCTGAGTGACAGAACCCACAGGGTCAGAGTTGCTGGCGCCATGTCAGACTCAAAGCCTGTCACAAGTGGTGTCCCACAGGGCTCAGTCCTGGGCCCACTCTTGTTTGGCATCTACTTTTCCAAAGTACAAGCAAACACAGGAGGGTTATGGCTGACAAAGTTTGCAGATGACTGCAAACTGGGCGCTATAGTAGAAAACACATCTGACACAGATATCCTTCAGAAGGGTCTCACAGAAATGGATAACTGGTGCCAGAGCCACGGCCTAAAGTTAAATGCCAAAAAATGCATAGTCATACCCTTCGGGAAAAACAAGGTTACCCCTAGCTACCAAATAGGTGGCAATCCACTGAGCACAGAAGAAGTTATCAGGGACCTGGGGACCCAGGTTGATAGTAGTCTGTCATTCGACACCCATGTAGCTAAAGTAGTTAGGAAGTCCTTCTACATTGCCCACCTTATCATGAAGGGATTCTCATCTAGATCAAGGGAGGTCATAGTCTCCCTTTACTCATCACTCATCAGACCAATGATTGAGTACAATGCCCCATTCGAATGTATCTGACCCGACACTTGCAGCAGCTGGAGAGGACACAAAAGTTCCTCACCAAAAGGATAAAGGGTCTCAAAATCTGTCCTATGCTGCCCGACTGAAAGAACTCCAGCTCTATTCAGTCGCCACCGCTTGCTCAGAGGTGACCTTTGCCTAACATACAAGGCCATGTCAAACCCAGATTTGATGAATATGCTTCACCTCAAAAAATCTAGATCCATCAGAGCCACAAGGGCGGGAGACTTAAACCTCGACACGGCTATTAATGGATGTGCTGGAGGGATAGA
>NC_056728.1:1337561829-1337599329 GCF_019279795.1 Protopterus annectens | reverse complement strand
TGCAGTGGATTAGCAAGGAGGAAGTAAGGATAGCTATGAAGAAGATGAAGAATGGAAAGGCTGTTGGTCCAGATGACATACCTGTGGAAGCATGGAGGTGTTTAGGTGAAATGGCAGTGGTGTTTTTAACTAGATTGTTTAATGAAATCTTGGAAAGTGAGAGAATGCCTGAGGAATGGAGAAAAAGTGTTTTGGTACCGATTTTTAAGAATAAGGGTGATGTGCAGAGCTGTAGTAACTACAGAGGGATTAAATTGATCAGTCACAGCATGACGTTATGGGAAAGAGTAGTGGAAGCTAGGTTAAGAAGGGAGGTGATGATTAGTGATCTGCAGTATGGTTTCATGCCAGGAAAGAGCACTATAGATGCGAAGTTTGCCCTGAGAGTGTTGATGGAGAAGTACAGAGACGGTCAAAAGGAGTTGCATTGTGTCGTTGTGGACTTAGAGAAAGAATATGACAGGGTGCATAGAGAGGTGTTGTGGTATTGTATGAGGAAGTCGGGAGTGTCAGAAAAGTATGTAAGAGTGGTACAGGATGGTTCTACGAGATAAGTCGAGAGTGCGACAGGACGCAGCGATCAAGAGATCCGCAGACCGACCTGACCGAAGAGCGACCGGAAAGACGGAAATGGGAGAAGGCGAACAGAGAGGAAAAGCCTGCGATGAAAGGTATCTGGGTAGTGGGTGGGCGTATGGAGGAAGTGTGGATAGGGGTGTGGGTAAAGTAAGGTGGGTTAGGGTTAGGGTCAGGTGGATAGGGGTGGTAGTATTAGATTAGGGGTAAGGTTGCAGGATAAGTGTGTAGTGGTTTAGGTTAGGGGAAGTGAGTTAGGAGTTAGGTGCGTGTGATTGTGTGTAGTTAGGTTAGAAGGTGAGGTTAATAAGGCGGATAGAGTTAGGGTTAGTAAGTGGGTCGGTAAAGTGTGCGGTTTGGGTTGTTTTGTTATTAGTGAAGCAGTGAGGAGTTAGTAGAGGGTCTCAGGTAAGTGTCGCGGTAGTAGTGTTTTTTTCCAGGATTTGTTGTGTGTATGGTTTTGTGGTTTGGATGGGGAATGTGTTTGTTTGTTTGATTGTGTGTGTGTAGTGTGTATAAGGTGTTTTGTGTTGTGTACCGCCGGTTGTTATTTGGCATGTGGATTTTTTTCGTGTTTTGTACTCGTCGGTTGTGGTTTTTTTTGTGATGCGTTGTGGTGGTGTTGTGGTGTTTCGGTGAAGTCAGGTAGAACCTACAGGATATGTATGAGGGTAGTGTGACAGCGGTGATGTCTGTGGTGGGAGTGATGGATGTGTTTAAGGTGGAGGTGGGATTACATCAAGGATCAGCTCTGAGCCCTTTCTTATTTGCAATGGTGATGGACAGGTTGACAGACTCGATCAGACAGGAGTCCCCATGGACTATCATGTTTGGGGATGACATTGTGATCTGTAGTGAGAGTAGGGAACAGGTGGAGGAGACCCTGGAGAAGTGGAAATATGCTCTAGAGAGAAGATGAATGAAGGTCAGCAGGACTAAGACAGAATATGTGTGTGAATGAGAGGAAGGATAGAGGAATGGTGAGGATGCAGGGAGTAGAGGTGGTGAAGGTGAATGAGTTTAAGTACTTTGGATCAACAGTTCAGAGTAATGGTGAGTGTGGAAGAGAGGTGAAGAAGAGAGTACAGGCAGGATGGAGTGGGTGGAGAAGAGTGTCAGGAGTGATTTGTGACAGACAGGTACCAGTAAGAGTGAAGGGGAAGGTCTACAAGAGGGTAGTGAGACCAGCTATGTTATATGGGTTGGAGACAGTGGCACTGACAAAAAGGCAGGAGTCAGAGCTTGATGTGGCAGAGTTGAAGATGTTAAGATTTGCACTGGGTGTGACGAGGATGGACAGGATTAGGAATAAGTATATTAGAGGGTCAGCCCAGGTTGGAAGGTTTGGAGACAAAGCCAGAGAGGCAAGATTACGTTGGTTTGGACATGTGCTGAGGAGGGATGCTGAGTATACTGGGAAAAGGATGGTAAGGATGGAGCTGCCAGGTAAGAGGAAAAGAGGAAGGCCTAAGATGAAGTTTATGAATGTGGTGAGAGTGGACAATGCAGGTGGTTGGTGTGACAGAGCAAGATGCAGAGGACAGGAACAAATGGAAACAGATGACCTGCTGTGGCGACACCTAACGGGAGCAGCCGAAAGAAGAAGATACACATATACATATATATATATATATATATATATATATATATATATATATATATATATATATATATATATATATTTATATGAGATCCCTGAAAATATCTAAATGTAAAAAAAAAAATTAACATGAAAAAAGTCAATGTAAATAGTTGCCAAAAGAATATAGACACTATTATTTTCATGCTCTAAAACAAAATCTTGAGCTTGCAAAAAAAAAAAAAAAAAAACGAGGAGCGTTTTATTTGTCATGCTTGAGGTTTTGATGCTGTGTTTGTGTGAAACCAGCATAATGCTGTGGATACGGAATCTGCCCCTTTGCCACTATTGTGTGATCTCAGAGTTGGTATATTTAATTACTAGGGGGTGTGGTGAGAATAGTCCACACATATGGAAGCTATAGGAGGGCTTGTCCCCTGGCAAAACACCATTTTTGGTTTGCATAGTCAAAGGTTTTCTGTAGGTAAATGGAAATATTGTTGTCACTATTATTTCATTGACTATTTTAGACTGACTTTTTTTAAGTTGACTTTTTTAGATTTAGATATTTCAGAATACCCAAGTATCTCCATAATGAACATTAACAAATGTGGGCACAGTTTACAGTAACAGAAGAAAAAGGATACTGATATGGTTGGTGGACTCTGGCCCATTACCCTGCCTAGGCATTATTTGTCCATATTCTGGTTCTAGAATGAGGGACAGAACTTGCAGATCCCATACTTTATAGTTACAAATTTGCACGACTGATGATAGTGTGGTACTTTTTTGCAATACCATTATTGCTATTGTTTATTATTATTATATTATTATTATTATTATGTACCATGTTTGCAATATTTAAATATCATTAATAGCCATACATATTTCTAACATACTAGCATATCTGTAAACATATATCTCTCTTTCTAGTAACTGTACATATTCAATTTCGGTGCATACCATATTTGACATTTCAGCTGTAGATCCTAAACTGAACATACCATTTTAATGCACATACATATCTAACTTACAATGAAAAATGCCTATAGTGTGTAAAGTGAATATCTTATGTATTTTATAATTGTAAAAACTGGAAGTTTTTTTCACCTTGTACAATGAAAACGCCTGCTATGTTACTTTATCTATGAACTTTGTAATGTTTTCTACACTGACATTTGTAATAACTGTGGGGCTTTTCTCCCCAGGCCTTTACTGAAAATGAGATAAATCCCAGTTGGACTGTCCCAGTAAACCAACATAAACAAATAAATAATAAAATAAATTACCTGGACTAAGACACTAGTGGAGGTGGGCTATTAGCAGGCACAAAGCAATTTGCTAGCATGCAACTCATATTTCTCTCTGAAATAACCAACATTTTTTCTGAGACTTGGTAAACCATATAACTGATTTTTTTCAGTATTAACATCCATAAAATAAGTCCATTTCAACCTCCTCCAGAATCCTGTCCCCAGTAGATTACTTCAATGATCTTAACACTGCCTTCTGGATGCCAAACCCAAAATGAGCCAGTGCAATACAAGAACCACCTTCATATACTAGCCTTGTTTCTATTTCAAGACAACTAAAGCCGAAAACATAGAAAAACTCATAGCACGGATGACTTCAGATGCTCCCACAGAAACAGATGTTCAGTGCCGTGTTTTGTTTTAGTCTGCAAAACTCATAGCACACATGAGTTCAAATGCTCCCACAGAAACAGATGTTCAGTGCCGGGTTTTGTTTTAGTCTGCAAAACTCATAGCACAGATGAGTTCAAATGCTCCCACAGAAACAGATGTTCAGTGCCGTGCTTTGTTTTAGTCTGCAAAACGCATAGCACGGATAACTTCAGATGCTCCCACAGAAACAGATGTTCAGTGCCGTGCTTTGTTTTAGTCTGCAAAACTCATAGCACGGATGACTTCAGATGCTCCCACAGAAACAGATGTTCAGTGCCGTGTTTTGTTTTAGTCTGCAAAACTCATAGCACAAATGAGTTCAAATGCTCCAACAGAAACAGATGTTCAGTGCCATGTTTTGTTTTAGTCTGCAAAACTCATAGCACAGATGAGTTCAAATGCTCCCACAGAAACAGATGTTCAGTGCCGTGCTTTGTTTTAGTCTGCAAAACTCATAGCACGGATGACTTCAGATGCTCCCACAGAAACAGATGTTCAGTGCCGTGCTTTGTTTTAGTCTGCAAAACTCATAGCACGGATGACTTCAGATGCTCCCACAGAAACAGATGTTCAGTGCCGTGCTTTGTTTTAGTCTGCAAAACTCATAGCACAGATGAGTTCAAATGCTCCCACAGAAACAGATGTTCAGTTCCGTGCTTTGTTTTAGTCTGCAAAACTCATAGCACAGATGAGTTCAAATGCTCCCACAGAAACAGATATTCAGTGCCGTGCTTTGTTTTAGTCTGTAAAACACATAGCACAGATGAGTTCAAATGCTCCCACAGAAACAGATGTTCAGTGCCGTGCTTTGTTTTAGTCTGCAAAACTCATATCACAGATGAGTTCAAATGCTCCCACAGAAACAGATGTTCAGTGCCGTGCTTTGTTTTAGTCTGCAAAACTCATAGCACAGATGAGTTCAAATGCTTCCACAGAAACAGATGTTCAGTGCCGTGTTTTGTTTTAGTCTGCAAAACTCATAGCACAGATGAGTTCAAATGCTCCCACAGAAACAGATGTTCAGTGCCGTGCTTTGTTTTGGTCTGCAAAACTCATAGCACGGATGACTTCAGATGCTCCCACAGAAACAGATGTTCAGTGCCGTGCTTTGTTTTAGTCTGCAAAACTCATAGCACGGATGACTTCAGATGCTCCCACAAAAACAGATGTTCAGTGCCGTGCTTTGTTTTAGTCTGCAAAACTCATAGCACAGATGAGTTCAAATGCTCCCACAGAAACAGATGTTCAGTGCCATGCTTTGTTTTAGTCTGCAAAACTCATAGCACAGATGAGTTCAAATGCTCCCACAGAAACAGATGTTCAGTGCCGTGCTTTGTTTTAGTCTGCAAAACTCATAGCACGGATGACTTCAGATGTTCCCACAGAAACAGATGTTCAGTGCCGTGCTTTGTTTTAGTCTGCAAAACTCATAGCACGGATGACTTCAGATGCTCCCACAGAAACAGATGTTCAGTGCCGTGCTTTGTTTTAGTCTGCAAAACTCATAGCACGGATGACTTCAGATGCTCCCACAGAAACAGATGTTCAGTGCCGTGCTTTGTTTTAGTCTGCAAAACTCATAGCACGGATGACTTCAGATGCTCCCACAGAAACAGATGTTCAGTGCCGTGCTTTGTTTTAGTCTGCAAAACTCATAGCACGGATGACTTCAGATGCTCCCACAGAAACAGATGTTCAGTGCCGTGCTTTGTTTTAGTCTGCAAAGAAAATATTAGTCTCCCCATTTTCAGTGCTTAACGTTTGCATTACATAAACAGTATGTCATTAGAATGGAATCCAGATATGATTCAACTAATATCAAAACTTGCTGAGCCAACAAGTGGCGGAAGCTTTAGACCTTGTATCCATGTTGTCTATCACAGGTAAGACCTCTGAAAAAGTAATCTCCAGACAAAGTGTGGAATATACTAGAAAGTATATATTCTCTCCCCACATCAGTATGATTTCTTTGTCAAACATTAGGGACATAACAGCACTTTATGCTTTCAAACTGGTTCAGTGTTCATTAATCTCACAAAGGCATTTGATGTAGCAGATTGCAAGCTACTGCTCAACTGTCTATTGAATGCAGGAATATGGGTAGAAGGCCTCCCATGTTTCAAAGACTTTCTAAGCAACAGAATCTTTAGAGGGAAAATCCAGTCCACTACTTAACTCCCCAAATGACAAGCCAATACCACAAGGTTCTGTGCCATCCTCCATATCAATCACTGTGATTATAAGGAAACTGCCAGCAGACAACTTACAAATACAAATTGTTCTGTAGAAAGATGACATGGTCACACACAGGACCAGTGCTTCTCATTCCACTGCCAAAAATACAACTTGAAGATGATTTGACTGAGCTTTTCCAGTGGCTCATAACAAACATACTCTGAATACAAAAAAAAAAAAAAAAAAAAACTTTTGTTACAAGACAAAAACTATTTTTAGTCCCACAGCATTATATTGTACTTTGAAATAATTCCTCTGGAGACAAAACCCTAACTTCCAATATCTGGGCATTTGGTAGATCATTCACTCAACGTCCAATACCATATCAAGACAACTGAATCTTATATAAACTCTCTAGGGCAAAACAAATGTTAGATATCTTTCCCCAAGAAGGAAGGATGGCTATCACTAAAGAGGTATGCTAGTCCTTTTAAAATATGGACTTCTCATAGCAACACCATCCAAGAAGAACTTGTCACCCCCTGCAAACCATTGCCATCAATATTTGTAGATTTATTTTACTAGATCCACAAAGTGAGCATCATTTTACAGTTTTCAGCTAAAACTAAATGAATGCCAGTTGAACAGAGATGCACGTTATTGTTAGAATTGCTAACATATACATTAAAGAACCTGAAACTTTCCCCCTTATTAGCAGGCAGATAAAGAAAATGAATCACTTTCTATAACCTGCGATTCCAAGCATCCTACACGTCCATACTAATGTCTTAGAATAAACCTCACAACATTTGTAAACTGCCCCCCCCCCCCACATGTGAGAATTAATACGAGGACAACTTATCAGACTCCATCCTTCCTCACTCTCCAGCTAAAGAAACTGCTTTCCAAAGAAGAAGCCAATAAATGCTTTATTACATGGAGCATCACTTAAAAAAGGGTAAAATTTAAACAATCGCTTTACTTCATCTTTGCAAGCTGTTCCCTGTAAACATAATGAGGCCTAGATCCACTGATAATTACTGAACTCCCTCAAATGACTACTTCAATGTATTCTTTTCCCTCAGTATTCCTATCCCACTAATTCCTACTGATCTTTACTTTTATCTTTATCTCTAACCCTTTTTTCTGTACCTTATCATTATATCCATACTTGTGCATATTGTAAAAAAATTAAAATCATTTCTTTATTTAGTTTGAATTGTTGCAGAGTCGGTGATATCTGCATTCTTTTTTTTTTAATTTACTTCACTATGTGGCACATCATTATAATTCCCATATTATAATTTTTGTACCCTATACTAAATCTGAGAATAGCCCATTTGGTTTGGCATTCTACCTTATAATTCTTTGCATAATACCAGTGACAGAAGAAAAATAAAAGGAATTTCAGAGAAGCAGTGGTGCTGGCTTACAGATGCTCCTTTCATCTTACTGGTCTCCATTAGATTTCCGAACAACTGCCCATATCTCCACCACTTTTAATTCTCCTGCTTTAACTCTATTCTCATTTTTTCTATTCACTTATATAACTGTACATATAGTTGGTTTGTTATATAGTCTATGTATATATTGTTTGTCCTATTTTCTGTGCTTACTCATAAATGTAAACCAATGTTATTTATATACTGTACATTATTTTGTTAAATTATGATGTAACCCAGGCTGAGCCAGTAATTGGTCAGTCTGATAAGTGTTCTACCCCAGTAATCAAATTTAAATAAAATAAATAAAAAATAAATAAAATACTGAAAGACATTGCAATGAAAGGATAATATGAGCAAAAGTCATTATTAAGGAAAGACATTCAATCATATTTTCTTATGTTTTCAGTCAAAAAAGTGGGTGGGCATGGCCTATATAAAGGAGGATTTTGTCTTTCACGGTTCATTTCACTGGCTCAGACTTGTAGAATGCAGCAAACCATAGACTGATGCACTATGCAAAGTCAGCACAGAGGTGTGTGGGTGCAACTTGACTATTTGTGATGTATACTTATTGCTGTGAGTAAGCATATTTGAGCAGGTAAACCACAGTATAAAAGTTCAAGTCTGGTTTACTCTGCTTCAGTCTGTGGAGATCACCACTGTGTGTAAGTAAATGTGGACAGTATGCAAGTATATGTGTATAAGAGTGGATGTGCATCACCTTGTGATTGGTAGTTGTATTTGGGGTGTGTGCACTATGTGTAAGTAAATGTGTACAGTATGTGAGCATATGTGTTTAGGAGTAGATGTGCATCACCTTGTGATTGGTAGTTGTATTTGGGGGGTGTGCGCTATGTGTAAGTAAATGTGTACGGTATGCGAGTATATGTGTATAGAAGTAGATGTACATCACCTTGTGATGGGGAGCTGTATATGGGGGGGTGTGCACTATGTGTAAGTAAATGAGTACAGTATGCGAGCATATGTATATAGTAGTAGATGTGCATCTCCTTGTTATTGGTAGTTGTATTTGGGGGGTGTGCACTGTGTGTAAGTAAATGTGTACAGTATGTGAGTATATGTGTATAGGAGTAGATGTGCATCACCTTGTGACTGGTAGTTGTATTTGGGGTGTGTGCACTATGTGTAAGTAAATGTGTACAGTATGCGAGTATATGTGAATAAGAGTAGATGTGCATCACCTTGTGATTGGGAGCTGTATTTGGGGTGTGTGCACTGTGTGTAAGTAAATGTGTACAGTATGCGAGTATATGTGTATAGGAGTAGATGTGCATCACCTTGTGATTGGGAGCTGTATTTGGGGGGCATGTATGGAGGTATGACTGGGATCCTGCCTGATGGTCATTTGCATGCCCATATTTGTAGGGGGTCTGCATGTCCTGTGATCTGTACAAGCTGTCAGTAAGCCAGCAGAATCCTGATCACTTATGGACAACTTTCAAACTAATTGACACACTTCTAATTTTTTTAAAAAATTACAACCTGCCTTTTAAAATGACACAAAGGACTTACTGTTACATAGTTACCAGTTGACTGCAAGTAAGTGGGGGGATGAATGCTTACTGTAAGTTGTTAAACCTTGTGTTTGAGTGCGTGCACGTGCGCATGCTCGCATGTGTGTGTGTGTGTGTGTGTGTGTGTGTGTGTGTGTGTGTGTGTGTGTGTGTGTGTGTGTGTGTGTGTGTGTGTGCGTGTGTGCGTGTGTGCGTGTGTGCGTGTGTGCGTGTGTGTGTGTGTGTGTGCCTGTGTGAGACAGACAGAGACAGACCCTCTCAGAGAATGTATATATCTATTTGCTTTTGGTTTGCTCTTTGAGTGTGTGTGTGTTGGAGGGTTGATGTGAGTGTGTGTGTGTGTGTGTGTGTGTGTGTGTGTGTGTGTGTGTGTGTGTGTGTGTGTGTGTGTGTGTATGTGTGAGCTCACTTACCAACAAATTCAAGGTTGCTTAAAAAATTCACAGTTGTATAACAAATTCACACCTATAATATCTTTTAGTGCATTCTACTTTATATCCATAGCTCTTTATGGTATCATGAAATTCTTTGCAACTGTCTTCTTTACTCAAGGGACTTAGTAAATAATACGTGACGTGAAAGGGTTGGTTACAGTGGACAACATGTACTAAGATTGTTTGTCAAGAATGTGTTTCAGTGGATATATTAACCTTTGTGCCTTAGTATGCATATTTTCATATTTACATTAATATTTTCTTAACTGAATGAGTTGCAAGTTATCAAAGGATATAGTGTCCATTGCTACGGGGACAGAAAGAAAAAACTATCAATATGTAATGTACTACACTGGAGATGTTACTAGATTTTTGTTTTATTTTATGCAAATATTTAATATTTCTATATTTGATAATATTCCCAAAAACAAGTGACTTATAAACAATCCAATGGTAACATTTGAAAGCTTATGTGTTGCTGAGAAAATTGTCCCTGACACTTCCGTTATAAGTTGTACAACTTGAGAGATGCTGTTTCACTTACACTATTATGCATATAAGCATAATTTTCTGTAAATATTTCAAAAAATATGCACCTAGAAAGGAAATACTTAACCTCACATGAAAGTTAAATCTGGCTTAATAAAAGTACTGCTGATGTTATAGGCCTCAGTTGAATGTTTCATAAAATGAAAAATTGTTTGTGAAAAACCCAAAAATATTCATATATTTTCTTTAATTATAATATACTTTAGTGATATAATAATTTGAACATATTAACTTTTATTATCATAAAGAAGTTTTACTTAAAAATATTATTGTTTGTACTTTTTAAGTGGCATTTATTCTTCACAAAGTATTTATATGTATTTGACTTGCTTTTAAACTTGATTTCCAAAAAATGTTCAAGGATGTCAAGATATTTATATGTATTTAGCTTGTTTTTAAACTTGATTTTCAGAAAATGCTCAAGGATGTAAGGCTGTAAGCAAAATTTCAGGTATACCATTGAGTAATACTCAACATACTGACAAGCTGTAAGACACAAAAGCTTATACCTGTGGAACATACTCACTCTGTTAATTTATACTGAATAGCCTGTGGTATTGCACTTTGACTACCAACAAGTCATAAAGTCCAGAGAGATTTTGCTTCAGCTCCACACACATAGTATATTTGGCCCAATGCACAGATTGTTATGTAGTCTATGCTGGATGTATGACTAGAAAATTAAATGTATACATTTATAAACATACATATGTAGTAAGGAAGAAAAAAGTGAAAAAAATGTTCTGCTTAAACATGCTATAGAAAGTCGAATTTTTAAGAATGATGTTTCATGTGTTACACTAAGTTGAAATGAGCATCCATGGGGGTGAAGTATCAGATGTATTACATTGTGGAAAATATCATTGGCAGTTGTTATTAATTCTAATAGAATGCAACATCAGCATGCACAACTGTGAGACCACTGACCAGCAAGTGTCGCAGGCTCTGTGACCACAATTGATAGTGACGCCATTTCAGCAATGCTCTTTGCAGTCTGTATAGGTTGGCATCTGGACCCCAAATGACCATACATTGCAAGGCCTACCTAGGCAGACCAGAGCACAGTTACCATGTGTCTTACTAAAGAGCCCTTGGAGACAACATTTGCCACAAGAGGCTTAAGCAACCCGATCCGTTCACAGTATGTATACCTGACGTTATAGTGCAGGTGTTTTTGTCATCTCACGGGTCATAGAGCATACTCACAATCTCTGCAATGCTGTTGACAGCAGCTGTCACTTCCTGGAACCCTGACATTCAAATCTGCTGATTTATGCCAAATGCTGTATCCCAGTCAGAGACTCACCTGTTGCCATGGCAGTTCCACGAACCCTCCCATCTCTCCACTGTAGTGGTTATCTGTATGTTATAGGCAGTACAAATACTAGATGGTGTGTGGATTAGGGAATGATGGGGAGCTGGGCTGGGTTCACAGTTACGGGAGGCCCAGTCTATACTGGCAATGTTGTGGATTCAGCCTGCCCCTCTATAAGGGTCACTGGTGTTATCAGTGTAGGTAATCTCTCTTACAGCAGTGTTGCAGAAAATGCCACTATGTAATCTGACTGTGCAATGCATATGTTATTACTGACACTAGTTGTGATTTAATAAAGATTTTATATATATATATATATATATATATCAGCTTTTTTCAGCACAAAGTTCGGATCAGGAAATTTACCTTTTTCCCCACTGCATTGCAATCTTTGAGTTGGTATATATAATTAGCAGGGGGTGGAGATGAAAAAATAAAATCAATTTTGTTTTGCTTTGAATCTTTCTAATTCGAACTGTTATGAGCATATGACAGATGCTCAAAACTTGTGTAAACTCAGTAAATATTTGCTTTGAAATTTAATTTTATTTTCAGTGAAGACAGCAATGGTAAAAATTGGGCAGGATCTGAACTAGTGTCAACTACAAAATCCTCTTCAGCAGATATGAAGCAAACACATTTATTGACTGTAAATAATTTGCATCATCTAATGCGCCAAACGAATTCAAAACAAACCATATTGTAGAATATTTTGAACATTGTATGTCCTTTTTCCAGGATATAGACACATTCTAACCAGTTCATTGAATACAATAATTACAGATTTAATTCAAATTTATAAAGAGAAAACATTCTTATAACATTTCTGGGCTAAAAACAGAACTCTTGAAAGTACTGTTTAGTAAGTAAACTGCAGAATACATGCAGTATTTATATAACTGATGCTTAGCGTCATTCAGCAGATTCAAAATTAACTAAAAATGTATATTGCCTGCTTGTTAAATGACAATATGAAATAATAATATTAAAATTCAACGTATTGCTTAAAATATGTATTAATTTATTTCTATAATGCCGCAAGTCCCTCTCAGTGTGTAAGCACTCTAATTTGTATGGCTATAATAACAACTAAGTAGAAAGTCTGCACCTTTCACAAACATTTACTGCCTTTAAATATTATGTATCATCTAGTAAAACAAACAAATTCAAAGCACAAACCATATTGTAAAATATTATGAAAACATAATTTAGTGAAGAGAAAAAGAAGTTATATCTTACCATAATGTTCCATCTGTGTTGTTGATCTCCTTCCATTCATCACTGATGAGTTCGGTTCCGATCCCTCGGAAACGTGTCTGCCTAATACCAAGCTCGTGTACACCAAAAACTCTCGAGCTATGCTGCTACCCACAATGCCCTTCTCCCTCTTACCTCAGATCGAGTTTGCATAAGACATATAGAAGTAAGGCAGGGCCATTTCTGCGCAAAAACCCTGAGAACACCACAAGGATCCATGAGATCCACCAGGAGCCTTTGGTGGGGGACGGAGGGTGGGATGTGATGAATAGAAGAAGATCAACAACACAGATGGAATGTTATGGTAAGACATAACTTCTTTATCTGATGTTGTTAATCTTCTTCCCATTCATCACTGATGGGACAGAATCCCAAGCTACCTGAGAAACCTAGGTGGCCCTTATGGAAGAACATTCCTGAGCACCATTGAGTCGAAGGCCTCTCTTCCCCTAGAGACCATATCCATCTTGTAATGTTTGATGAAAGTGTGAGGTTTAGCCCAAATGGCTTCTGTGCAAATGTCATCCATAGTAGCTCTGGAGTGAAAAGCAACAGAAGTTGCTATAGCTCTAGTTGAATGTGCTTTGATATTGTAAGGTTTAGGCTCATTTGTACGTGAATATGAAAAAGCAATACAATCTCTGAGCCACTTTGATAAAGTGACTTTTGATACAGAATATCCCATTTTTGGACCAGAGAAGGAAATGAAAAGTTGATCTGACTTGCGGATAGATTTAGTCCTGTCTAAGTAAAAACATAGTTGACTATGTACGTCCAATGAGTGCAGACAGCATTCTCCTTTATTGGAATAGTTTGGGAAAAACACTGGAGTTCAATTGATTGGTTCACAGAGAAATCAGAAATCACTTTGAGGAGAAAAGATGGATCAGTACTTAGTGATACTCTGTCTTTATGAAATATTAAGTACGGTCTCTTGATGCATAAGGCTTGTAATTCTGATATCCATCTAGCTGACATTACAGCTACCAAAAATAGAGATTTCCATGATAGGAATTTGAAATCACATTTTGCAGCAGACTCAAAAGGGGGTAAAGAGAGAGACTGTAGTACCAGGGAGAGATTCCATGCCTCTAACGGACACCCAATTGGAGGTCTGCTATGAAACACTCCTTTGAGAAAGGTCTTGCATAGGCAGGTGGAGTTAAGTGGAGTGCCCTCTAATGCATTATGAAAATTGGAAATAGCTGCTAAATGGACTCGTATGGTAGAATCTGATGATCCATTCTCAAAAAACTCAGAAAGGTATTGAAGTATAGCAGAGACCGGAGCTGAGAAGGGATCTAGCATCCATTCTTTAGACCAAGGAGCAAACCTTTTCCATTTATCCCTGTAAGGTTTTCTGGTGGATGGATTATGGGAGGCCAGAATGATCTCGTGAACAGGTGAGGAAAGGGTTTCCTGCCTGGCGACTAACGGAAGTGGAGAAACCAAGCTGTCAGCTTGAGAGTGGACAGATTTGGGAGCTCCAACCCATGGGGGTGAGAAATTAAGTCTGGATGAGAGCCCAGGATCCATGGAGGTTGTAACAGGTTTGGCCGGAGGAAGGGGAACCACACTTGACGAGGCCAGAATGGGGTAATGAGGATCACCTGGCATCTCAACTGAATTGCTTTCTTTAAGAATAGGGTTATCAAGGGAATTGAAGGATAAGCATAGAGGAGACCCGTGGGCCAATGTGAGTCAGAGCGTACCCCAGGGACTCCCCTTCTGGGGGAAAGAGGGCAAAAAAGCTGCTGCATTTTTTGTTCGAAGGGGAGGCGAAGAGATTGCAGCAAGGCTTGCCCCATCGGCTGAAAACTTCTGCCATCATTTTTGGATTGAGAGACCACTTGTGTGGAAGGAGAATGCATCTGCTCAGCCTGTCCGCAATCACGTTGGAACTTCCTGGGATATGCGTTGCTATAAGAAAGTGATCGGAAGCTATCGCCCAGTGCCAAATTCTCATGGCCTCTTGACATAGGGGGTAGAATTTGGTTCCTCCTTGTTCATTTATGTACCAGACTACTGACATATTGTCTGACTGAACTGCAATTGTTCCCGATGGAAGGAGTGGATTTAATGCCTGCAATGCCAACAGCACCTCTCTTTACTCCAGAACATTGATATGCAAATTGGCCTCTAAGCTCGACCATGTGCCTTGGACTGTCTTTCCCTAAAAATGGCCCCCCCACCCTATCAGGGAAGTGTCCATGATCACAGTGGCATTAGGTTGAGGAGTCTAAAAAGGGCAACACCAAAGTTCTGCATCTGGCCTCATCCACCAGAGGAGATCTTGCTTGCAAGAATTGGTTATGAGGATCTGTGAATTTAGTGGGTGAAGATTTGCCAACCATTGGAACATTGTAACAGTCTCATGTGTAATCTTGTCAGAGGAACTATTGGAATGGCTGCAGCCATGGACCCCCAAAGCCTGGAGAACTTCCCTTGCTGACACCTTTCTTTGACAGAGTATCACCCGTACTTGCAATCTTAACCTCTGAAGCCTGTGAACTAGTAGAGATACCAGGCATGTTCGAGTATTGAAAACTGCCCCTATAAATTCCAGCTGTTGGGTAGGTTGTAAGTTGGATTTCTCCCAATGTACGGTGATGCCTAGGAACTCCATTAGTGAGAGTGTGTAACTGAGGGCCATGGTCAGAAGATACCTGGTGGGGGCGGAAAGGAGCCAATTGTCTAAATATGGAAACACCTGGAATCCTTGAAGTGTCAGATGAGCTGTCACCACTGCTAGACAATTCATGAACACTCTGGTAGCTGTCGAGAGAGAGAATGGCAGGGCTCAGAACTGGAATGATTGGCTCCTAGCTGGAAGCAAAGGAGACTTCTGGAGCATTTGTCCATTTTGATGTGGTAATACACATCCCGGAGGTCTAACAAGCACATCCAAACATCCTCTCATAAAAAAAGGGAGAATGGATTGAATAGTGACCATGCGGAATTTGGTTTGAACCACTGATTTGTTTAAATGGCTGAGATCCAGAATGGGTCTCCAGTCCTTGGTCTTTTTTGGCACCAAAAAGAATCTTGAGTAAAAACTGGATCCGCATTGGTCTGGAGGGACTGGTTGGATGACTCTGTTTTGACACAGCTTTCTTATCTCTAAAGCTGCTTTTTCCCTTTGATTGGGTGGATCATTGGGAAAGTTTTTCAAAGGTTTTGGATGGGCGAATAGAGGGATGTAGTAACCTCTGGAGATTATCCTCTGCACCCACCGATCATTTGAGATAGAGTGCCAGGCAGTTTGGTGCAGAGAAAAATGAGCCCCAACTGCTTCCAGAGGAAAGCAATCGGGCAACACTTCAGGAGCATTGATAAGACCGCCCAGAGAAAGAATGCCTGGAGTCTTGGTTTCAGGGACCCCCTCTTCCCCTAAAGGGGTGTCTTCCACCAATGGAACCCCCTCTGCTTCTAGGGGAATCCTCGCCACATGCATTATGGAAATGACCTTGAGATTTCTTGTGCCAGATTTTCCCAATCCTCTGGTTCCTGGAAAAAGAAAGTTGGGACTTGGAAAAATGTAGGTGAACGGCAGACAAAGTCTTTCCATCCTGCTCGTACCTGGCCAGTGTGTCCTTTACTTTAGAACCGAATAAGGAAGATGTTCAATAGGGGTGTTCAAAAAGGAGGACTTGAAGGAGTCCACGAGGTCACAGATGCGCATCCAGGCATGACACCTCATGACTATGCCTGCACCCACATCTCTAGCCACCCCTTTAGTTGAGTGGGAGAGCAACCTCATGGATGAATTGGAGATAGATTCAAGGGTGGCAAGTTGAGAGGGAACCTTTCTCATGCCTCATCAGAAACTTGACCCGTGAGGGCTTCAGAAAGTTTGGTAATCAAATCTCTTTGGAGTCTTGTGAAATGTGCCAAGTAGTTCAGGGACCTGACATCAAAGGTCTCTGAATAAAAAACTTGCTTCCCCAGTCTGTCCACAGCCCAGGACTCTCTGTTGGGTGGGTCAACAGTAGGACTTTCTTCCACTAGATCCTTTTTAGTGGCCTTCCACCATAGCGTCAACTGGCAAACATCTGGACCAGTGGGGTGCTCCTCCGGGGCGGGGAATCTTATCTGGTCTCCAAGGAATGGCCTCAATAGAGTCAGGGTTTTGCCATGCATGCTGCACAATGAACTGGACTAACTCATCAGCAGGTGGGGTCATCCAAGAGGTAGAAGGCCAAGAGTGAAAAGCCTGCAGGAAGATGGACTCCTCTGAGAAAGGGTTAGAGAGCTTCCAGCAACCCCTCTGTTTCAATATTTCCAGGATGTCTCCGAAGGAGACATCATCAGGGGGTGACAGTGGCGAACCCTTCCCATCATCATAGTCCGTATCCTCTGTCAAAGACTCTTCAGGAGAGTCAATGTTGTTTCCTCTTACACGTCTTCTTCCAAGGAGGTTCTTCAGTGGGAATAGCTGAGGAAGGCTTGGAAGAATGAGTACCCTGAACTGGAGTTTCCTGAGGCTTTTGCTCTCAGTATCCTCGAGAGGTGGCCCATGGTAGCTGTAGCTCAGAGGGAGCAGGGTGAAGTTCCAACATTGGAGAAGTGCTTCCTGAAGCAAGCATCCTCTCCATCACCCGGAAAGTAGGCCCGCCCAAAGTGGAATGGGAGACCGGAACCAAGAAGGACAACCTCAGAACCGAGGTCACACCCCACTCCATTGGACCCGCTCCTGGGGATGGAGCCTCAAGCAAGATCGGGGCAGACGTTATCCCCAGATTTGAGGACGGAACCGATAAAACACTCTGAACCATGCTCGGGACTGAGGACTCCATCCCCAAACATAAGTCTGAGGAAGGGACGGTTCCGATGGAAATGAAACCCAAAGGGGTGGACTCAAAGCCTCAGTGAGAGTCACTGTCGGTGCCGAGGAACAGGTTTCCACAAAGGACGTCGGAGCAATGGGCTTTGGAACCGACAGATCCAAAGGAGGAGTATACGTCCGAGTCCTGGGAGAGATAGACCTAAACCCCAAAGGGGGGGGTGAGTCTTAGGAACATTTGTTATCCCTCAGACTCTCAACAGCTGATCCAACAGGCGCACATCGAATTTGGAAATACTCCTGGTGGACCTCGTGCACACTCCTAAAGGTCAGTCGGGTTGGTCCAGAAAGGGGCTGTACGTCTGACCTAGGAACAGAGCCAATGAAGAGGAGTATCGGGTCCGTGGTGTCTGAGCTAGTGGCACCATAGTTTCTAACTTGGGGACAGGTAGTAAAGGAATCAGTGGAATAGAAAAAGGACTCGGTGCTGAGGAGGCACTCGTAGTCGAAGTTATGGGTTCCAAAGGAATTGCATGGGTCGAAACTGCTTTCGGTGTGATAAAAGGCAAAGTCAGTGCCGTAGCTGTTGTTGAAGGTAAGGTTGGAGCCTTAGCTGATATGGAAGGCAGGGTCAGTGCCGAAGGTGGCGCCGACATCGAATGTTCAGTGGGATCGGAACCAAACCCATCAGTGATGAAAGGGAAGAAGATTAACAACATCAGATAGAATATTTTAACATTTCTGGGCTATGAAAACCACTGGTTAAACCTGATTTTAAATATATTGCATAGTTTAGTGCATCAAACAAATTCGCAACACAAACTATATTGCAAAATACTATGAACATATAATTTAGTAAACAAAAATACCTTTCTGTAAAATTTCTTGGCTATGAAACAGTTCCTAATGTCACTGTTTAAACCTGTGTATAAACCACAAAATGAATGCTGTCTTTATATAACTAGTACGTAACAACACCCAACAGGGTCAAGGTTAACTAAAAATATATATTTCCTGTTAGGTGACCCTTGCAAATAAAACCACCAGAAATTAAACCTTTTACGCACACTTATACGTGTATAGAGCTGTATGATGCCACAAGTCCCTCACAGTATGTAAACACTCAAATTAATATAAATATAGTAGCGACTTACTAGTTGCTTGTAAGCACCAACACTCTGAAAGGCCAAAGATAACTTAAAAAAACTTCTTTCCTTCCAACTAAGTGATATTGCCAAAGAAATAAAATCTCTCCAACTAGGCTAGAAAAGCTGATCTTCCTAAAAATTCCTCAAACACTCTACACATTGGATATTCCAAACATTCTTCCAAATTCGCCAGTCGTTGGGTGATGAAATAAAAATCAAAATCATTTTTAATGGTACAAAGTTTTTTAAGTCCTAGCGGGTATAAGGGTTCCTATTAAATGATCGAAGACGCATTCTTTCGAATGCATCTTGATTGAACTTGAAAGCACAAAAAGGCAAAATAGTGAAACGGCATATAAGCAAATTCTTTCCCTGGGAAAGAAATCTCTTGGCCGCTTCGGTTACTTTAACATTTTCTTGACTTTAGTGCAATCTCAGAGTTGGCATATTTAACTAGGGGGGCCCACATTGGGGGTGTGAAGCCCCCACTTTATGTAATGTTTTAATTTTTTTTGTTTGTTTCTTTTTTGGAGCAGCAATTTTTTTCCCTTGGAAAAAAATCACTGATCTAAGCGTTCAAGATTGTAAGCTTTCACTTACATGGGTTCGATAAATCAAGTTTCGCTTTTTTAAGCATCCGATGATTTAACATAGACCCTGAGTATAAGGCTCCCAAGTTCAAAGTTCATTTTCTTTCCCACTCATCAAGGACTTTTTTAGGTCAAATTGATTACCCCATCTAATCCTATTCATGTTAATACCAATAAATGCAAACTGTTCTTGTTGATGAACCTCCAAATGTTTAAACAGGGTGCTTCATTCTTTACGGCATCTTATGTCGCTGTGGTGTAATGATATTCACTGGCACCACTGTGAGGTGGTTTGCCCTACATAAAAAGCACCATATATTTAGTGGTATTATTTCATGGAGTTGTTTAATAAGCAGGAAGTATACATTTCTAATTAATTTTGAAACTGCTGGTCAGTGTTAAGCACCAGCTATATAACTACAGCATGCATTCTGCAGTTGACACACTGGTTTAATCAGTGGTATCAGAATCTCTTTTCTAGCCCAGAAATGTTATAAGAAGGTAGGTCTCTTTACGAAATTTTAAATAAATCTATCATTATTAGATTTAATGAACTGGTTAGAATGTGTTTATATCCTGGAAGGGAAATAAAATGTTCATAATATTCTGCAAAATGGTTTGTGTTTTGCATTTCTTTGGTGCCTTACATGATGCAAAATATTTTAAACTCAGTAAATGTGTTTGTTTCAGATCTACTGAAGAAGGCTTTTATAGCTGAAACCAGTTTGGATCCTGCCTAATTTGCTGTTGTTTTTTGAAAACAGAATACAATTAAAAAGCAAATATTTACTCAAGAGTACTGGAAGTGTTTTTGTGTTTGATACATGTGCACACACACACATGCAAACACACACACACACACACACACACACACACACACACACACACACACACACACACACACACACACGTATGTATATATGGTTTTCACTTACTTGGTTAAAATATACTTTGGCTGAATGCATGGCATTCAAATTAAAGTGAGTGAATGTCATGAATATTGAAGAATTACAGACAAAATCCCACTTTTGTCCTCAATAAATTAACATCAGAGAAATAGGAATTTTCAATTTTCTCTGGTATTGTGCAGTCTCATAGCTGGTATGTTTAAGTTAGCAAAGGTGTGGAGGTTGCAGTGAGCTTACCCTCACAAAAACAGTTAAAGTACATGTTTGATTTGAGAAACACTTCATTTGATATTCCTATCTTCAATGTATTTTGCATTGATAAATAGATTTTAATTGTGTTCTTTGATTAAGCAACATAAACCTTTCTCTCTCTTTCTTTCTCTCTCTCTCTCTCTCTATATATATATATATATGTATATGCTTACATTTATCTAACGGCACTAATATTGATGTGAATAATTATGGCTCCAAATGACTGACATTATGCACATCAACACACTACTAAGCATGTGCCAAGCATCAGTCATGGAGCATGCAAAAACCTTAAAACAAAATCAAAAAGAAAACATTGCTTTTTGCAGGGGACAAGCCCACCTGCACCACCCCCCATGTGGGAGCTGTGCCCCCCACACTCCCTAATAATTATATATTCTAACTCCAAGATCACACAGTTCTCATGGCAAGGACAAATTCCCCAACCTAGAGAATTGTCTCATCTGCTAATTTGTCAATGGGTGTTGACCATCTGTTTAGCTGACTAAGTTGTGTCGACTAAACTGATGTCAACAAAATGTATCATCCTTCTATATATATATATGGGTTCACTTTATAACATCGAAATACTGAAATGTCGAATTTCAGTATCTCGAAGCTATAAAGTTGAATGTTAAACATAGCGAACGTTCATAATCGCGAATTTGACGTATGTTGAAAATATGTTGAATTCGCGGTTATGAAGTTGCGCTATGTAATGCCCGGGTTTGTGTTTTGTTGGTGCGCGGTGCCGTGTTTGGATGTAGGTGTTATGTCAGGTAAGTGAGTGTTTTGTAAGGGTTTTGAGTGGGAGTTAGAGTGTGTGTGAGGGATTGGAGAATGTGCGTGTGTGAGTGAACTCTTGTGTTGTGTTTGTGCGATCTCGGAGTTAGTATATATAAGTAGGGGGGTGTGCAAGGGGGCTTGCCCCCCTGCTTATGTGTGTGTGAGTTGTGTATGTGTGTTGTTTTTTTGTTTATGTTGTGATGTGGGTGTTGTGTTGTATGTTTAGTGTAGTGTGTGCGGTGTTTTCGGTTATGTGGTTTTGCGGTTTTTGTTTGTCGGTGTTTTGTGGATTCGGTTTTATAGTCTCGAGATACTGAAATTCGATATTTCAGCATTTCGAGGTTATCAAGTGAATATATATATATATATATATATATATATATATATATATATATATATATAGCTATATATAGATACATAGATAGATATTGATAGATGGCCAGATATTATAAGTTGTCGAATGTTCATAATGTGAATACGAAAACCCAAAGGAAGCAGTCTGCAGATATGATTCCAGTAAATCCAATAGGTGAAAATAATCACTGTAATAAATATGTTGTTATCACATTAAAAATATCACATTAAAAACAGCATATAACACTGCTGTTTAATATAGTGCTTATACACACACCAATGTGCCAATCTAAAACAATGTAGATCATTCATCCTTGTGAAAAGTGTAAAATTAACTGCCATGAATCATAAAAATAAAAACCGACCTTCCCACCCTGGGGCTAAACCAATGTAAAATGTGCTCACATGAATACCAGCCTACCCAAACAATGTATGTCCTCCATCCTTCTAAAAAGAAGGAAAAAGCTGTAATGGATCCAAAAGCCAAAGGCTAGCGAAATGTCCTAAACCTATACTGAAATAGTAGTGATCTAATAACCTAAAACAAAAACAAAAAATAGGCTACCACATAAGCCTATATGTGTATGTGTATATATAATCCCCCCCCCCCCCACACAGTTTCTCTTCAAGAGGAGCCTGTGGAAATAGGGGAACTGATTATCTCCTCAAGGCCAGATATTTGAGTATACAAGATAACGAAATAGCTTCATTTAGTCCAGGATGTATGTATGCTCCTGTTCTAATTTGCCAGAATAACTCTTCTTTTTCTAAATTAATCTGCCAAGGGCCACTATTTAAATCTGTCGCAACTTGCTTAAGGACAGCAAAATGAAACACATGGTCAGGGTATTCCATAACATGGCGTGCTAGTGCATTCTTTAAGTCCATCTTTGATATTGCATAAAGATGTTCATATATGCGTTTCCGTAACACCCTTTCGGTTTTTCCTATGTAAAAGGCTAAACATTTGTTACATAGGGCTACATAAACCACTGCTCTAGCCCCACAGTTGAAATTACCCATGACCTTATATTTCTTATTATTCATATTGAATTGTGTTCCTTCCTGTATGTTTTTACACTGACGGCATGTCCCACATTGGGTCATACCTTTATATCTATTAGGACCTATTCTTTTATTTCTTTCCAGAAGGGATTTTAAACAAAACCCCTTTCTGAACGTAAAACCTGGTACTGGTCCCAATGTGTCAGTCAATTCCCTATCCTCCCTAATTATGGACCAATTCTTCTGTAGAATGTCTCTTATAAAGCGATGGTCAACTGAAAAAGTGCATAAAAATTTTATGCTTAAATTGGTCTTCTCACTATTCAGTCTCCCCACTCCCATATTATCTTGACCTATCAATGTATCAAAAACCTGTGGGTTCAAGATAGGTTTAAAATGTCCAGAAAGCCTTTTCATCTCAACCTCTTTCTTAATTTCAATAAGGAGTGCCCAAGGATAACCTCTATTCACAAACATATTGCTTAGTTTATCACATTCATCCGCAAAGTCTATATCCCTGGTGATCATACGTGCTGCCCTTACCATCTGTCCTTTAACGACTGCTCTTTTTTGATGGTAAGGGTGACAACTACTAAAATGTAAAAACCCATTAGAATAAGTGGGTTTACGATAGATCCTGCTAATAAATCTAAGTTCATTGTAATCTTTACTGAGCAATATGTCCAAATAATTAATTTCATTAATGTTCACTTCAAATGTAAAATCCAAGAAATCTGTAGATGTCCTCATACTTTCAATAAAAGACTTTATTCCATCTACAGGGCCCTTCCAAAGAAAAAACATGTCGTCCTGGTATCTAGTGTACCAGGCGACCTGCTGTTTAAACACTTCATTATTGAATAGGAGTGTGTTTTCCCACTGTGCAATAACACAGTTGGCAAATGCTCCCCCACACGGGGAGCCCATAGCAACCCCTGACGTTTGCTTATAAGTAAGCCCATTAAAATTAAAGAAACTGTATTTTAGAATCAACTCCAATAGTGTTTCCGTTATATAAATAATATTTTGCGGTACTTTTTTATTTTCCATGAACATCCTCAACCATTCCAAACCCAACTGTTGCGGTATGACTGTATATAAGTCTTTAATGTCCACCGTCAGAAGTATGAAATTTGGGTCAAAGTTCGCTAGCCTTTGGTTTTTGGATCCATAATAGCTTTATCCTGCTTTTCTAGAAGGATGGAGGACATACATTGTTTGGGTAGGCTGGCATTTATGTGAGCACATTTGACATTGGTTTAGCCCCAGGGTGGGAAGGTCGGTTTTCATGATTCATGGCAGTTAATTTTACACTTTTCACAAGGATGAATGATCTACATTGTTTTAGATTGGCACATTTGTGTGTGTATAAGCACTATATATAACAGCAGTGTTATATGCTGTTTTTAATGTGATATTTTTAATGTGATAACAACATATTTATTACAGTGATTATTTTCACCTATTGGATTTACTGGAATCATATCTGCAGACTGCTTCCTCTGGGTTTTCGTATTCACTAGTTTGTCTGGCAGTTTGAGTTTGAATGTTCATAATGTCACCGTCTGTAATTCTGAATCTGATATAAAAACATCAAAACACAGAACATCAATATGTGCACTTTACTAAAAAAAAAAAAAAATTGCACTTTATTTTGCTTTTGCCTCTTCTTAAAAGTACTCAATTGTATTTATTCTGCTGCATGTATTACTGTTTGGTAATAGCCTGATTAAATTGTAACTGTTATTTTAAGCCTTTTGGTTTAAGCACTCGGGCTTCAGACCAGTTCTTTTACATTAAGAAGGTTTGTGGTCTGCACTGTTGTGGCAGAACTGGTAGGTTACATTCTTCTAAGTTGGGAATTGCTGGTTGAAGGCTCAGTGTCTGTTATTCTAAAAGTGTATTAGTTCTGGTTTAAACACCTGGGCTTCAGGCCAGTTATTTTTCATTAAGAAGGTTTGTGGTCTGCACTCTTGTGGGAGGAGAGGCTAGATTCTACCCTTCTGAGCTGGGAATTTCTGGTTAAAGGGTTATTGTGTCTGCTTATTTGAACTGTTTCTTTCCGAAACTGGTGCGCCTTGTTTGCTGTAGCATTGACTAGATTCAGGCATGCTGAATCTAGCTTTGTTTGTATAACCGGAGCACTAATCCAGGCCATCTTTTTTGGAGAAGGTTCCCCTGCACCCTAGAGGCAGGAGTGTGCAGTTAAAACTTGTCTGATTGAAGACTGCTGGAACAGAGCTCAGTTTTGAGCTTCTTTACTGGTTAATTGGGTAATTTGTTTAAATCAGTTTGCTCATTTTCTATTGTTATATAAAAATGCACTTTATTCATCTGCTTTTACTGTATTTGTGTTTCTTCCTACTTTATTACTTTATCTTGCTTTTGCTGCCTGTTCTTAAAAGTACTTAATTGAATTTATTCTGCTGTATTTATTACTGCTTGTTAGTAGCCTGATTAAATTGTAACTCTTATTCTAAGCCTCTGGTTGAAGCACTTGGGCTTCAGACCAGTTGTTTTACATTAAGAAGGTTTGTGGTCTGCACTGTTGTGGCAGGACAGGTAGCTTACATCCTTCTAAGTTGGAAGTTGCTTTTTGAAGGCTTAGTGTCTGTTATTCTAAATGTGTATTAGTTCTGGTTTAAGAACGTGGGCTTCAGGCCAGTTATTTTACATTAAGAAGGTGTGGTCTGCACTCTTGTGGGAGGAGAGGGTAGATTTTCCCCTTCTGAGCTGGGAGTTTCTGGTTAAAGACTTATTTTGTCTGCTTATTTGAACTGTTTCTTTCTGAAATTGGTATGCCTTGTTTGCTGTAGCATAGACTAAATTCAGACCTGCTGAATCTAGCTTTGTTTGTATAACTTGAGCAGTAATCCAGACCATTTTTGGAGAAGGTTTCCCTGCATCCTAGTGGCAGGAGTGTGCAGTCAGAACTTGTCTGATCAAAGACTGCTGGAACGGGGCTCAGTTTTTAGCTTTTTATTGGTTAATTTGTTTAAAATCAGTTTGCTCATTTGTTACTGTTATATTTAAAACAAATACACTGTATGCATCGCCGCTTAGCTAGGGTTAAAGTATTTTCTGTGCCATAAAGTCTGCTCTTCAAAATTTCCCTTAGAACTAGCCAGTTTTTTAGTTTTAGCACTCAAATCTGTTTCTTTGAGCTCAGCACTTGTTTGGAACTCATTGTAAGCACTAAATAAGCTACAAATTACTACAGCACTCAACTTTCCTCACTTGTAGAGGAAAACAGTTTTTAGTACTTAATAAATAAGCACCTATCCAGACATGTCTAAGGGTCAGCTCCCAGTGTTTTTTCCTATCTTCCTGATGAATCTGGGCATCTTGGGAGAATGCAGCAATTGCCTCATGTACACAGACAACTCTGTCCTCCTACCACCCAACACTACAACCTGTGAGAGATGCACTTATATAGCCAAACTGGGAGCAAAGCTCTCTTCACCCAAGACTGGACTAGACAGTCAAGAGGAGAAAGAAAACACTTGCACCACAGCACACTCATCACATAGTCTCTCAAAACCTACACCACCAAAACACACACATAAAAACACAAAACACACAACTACATTCACGGAGGCTCTCAATAAAAATCTGCTCAAGCAACATAGAACTCCAAAGCAGAAATGCAAGCAACCTCCACCCCCCAACACAAACCAAATGACACATAGCCCACAAACTCAGTGTGCCACTCAACCACAGCCCATAAGGCATAACAACATACCCAACACTCTAGTCATAGGTGACTCTATAGTCAGGCACACTGATGTTCCACTCACCAGACTAAACAAGGAGAAAGGTACTGTCAGCTGCCTGTCAGGTGCCAGGATCCACCACATAATGCACACACTCAGGTCAATCCACAACAAGTACAAATATGACTCTGTCATTGTTCATGTTGGTGTGAATGACCTGAGACGTACCTCCCTGGACTACATGAAAAGAGACATGGAGGAGCTCTCTGATCTTGTAGTCCAGGCAGGTATGACCCTAGCCCTGAGTAGTATCCTGCCATCACCCAGAATGATACCACAGTACAAGGACAAAATGATTGACTTCAACAATTGGCTAAGCTTCTGGTGTCATTCTAAGGGGATCCAGTATCTGTCTGCCTGGGATGACATGATCGACAGACCACAATGCTTTGCCAGAGATGGCCTGCACCTGTGGCCCTTGGGCTTCTGGATACTGGCTAAGGCTCTTGCCACCCCTGTAGTGCCGTTTTTAGGCAAGGTTCAAATGACAAATTCTCCACCATAACAGGTACAAGCAAGCAAAATCTGAGGGTAATGCGACTCAATGTTAGAAGTCTAAACTTCAAAATGCATTCACTCGAGGCACTCCTTACAATGGAGAACATCAACATCTGTGCAGTGACAGAGACCTGATTCAAGACTCCGGAGAGCACCCCTGCATTACCAGGCTATAATTCATACCACACTTTTCAGCCACCTAACCTGGACTGAAACACTAAAGGCGGAGGCGTGTCCATATTCATTAAGGAAATTAACACCTCCAGGCTAGTTGCTCAGCATAATGCATCCGAGATAATCCAAGTGCAGCTAACTCTGGGCAAGACCGCAATCCAAATTGTAACTTGCTACAGATCCCCCACCATGCCCCAGGATTCTCACTCCTCATTTCTTGATACACTGGAAAATATTAGAGGTCAACCAAACACCCTAATGATGGGAGGTTTCAACTACCCCACCATTAACTGGGAAAACTACTTATGTACCAACTCTTTTGCTCAACGTTTTCTGGAATTCATAAATTCCAACACCTTGAATCAACTTATCCACACCCCCACCAGGGGCAGCAATATCCTAGACCTGGTCATTACCAACATGAGCAACCGGGGTTCCACACCAGAGGTCAATTCCTCCTTGGTCAGATCCGACCACAAGCTAATCACCCTAGACATCCACATCCCGCCCCCACCCCTCATTAGGGAAACCGCCATAAAAAATTTCTCCAAAGCCAACTTCACGCTTCTTCACGCTTCTTAAGACAGAAGTAGCAAACTTCATGACCCCCATACAAATGGACAATAGAGGTACGGCTGCTGAATCCTACACAAATGCACTTTATAAGCACTTACACGAGTGCATGGATCGTACTATCCCTAACAGAACCAAGATTCTATTCTCCAAAAAAAGGAAGCCAATCTGGTGGTCCCCTGCCATAAACAAACTCTACAACAGAAGAAAGAAACTGTTGCAAAAAAGAGTAAAACCCCATGATTGTAGGAACTCCTTGGTCAGTCTCACCATGGACCCTGGGAACTACCACCCCATTAGCCTAATGAGCCTGGTCTGCAAGGCCATGGAACGTATCATCATGGAACTTATAAACAAAGACATTGGTAATCTCCAAACTGTGGACCCCACCCAGTTCGGGTTTGTAAAAGGCAGATCATGTCTCCTAAACCTGATAGACTTCTTTGAAGCAGTCACCAAAGCCGTAGATGAGGGTAAGGTGGTTTACACAACCTATCTAGAGCTCACCAAGGCTTTTGACACCATGCCCCACTCTGGAATTATAGATAAACTCACTAAACTAGGTATAAATCCCTATGTCACAAGATGGGTTGCCAACTGGCTCACTGACAGAACCCACACTGTGAAAGTAGCAGACTCCAATGACCAGTGACAAGTGGAGTACCATAGTGTTCAGTCCTGGGTCCTCTCCTGTTTGGTATCTACTTTTCTGAAGTACAGGCTAACGCAGAAGGTCTTTGGCTAATGAAGTTCATAGATTACTGCAAACTAGGAGCCATAATTGAAACTCTGAACGATGTGGACATCCTACAAAAGGGCCTCACTGAGACAGATGCATGGTGTCAAAGCCATAGCCTCAAGCTCAATGTCAAAAAGTGCATTGTCATCTCCTTTGGTAAAAACTCTGTACCCATGAGCTACCACATAGGTGGTAGTTTACTTAACACCGAAAGTGTGATAAGAGACCTTGGAACACAGGTGGACAGTAGTCTCTCCTTTGATAATCACATCCCCACAGCAGTCAGGAAATCCTTCTACATGGTACACCTCATCACAAAAGGTTTCTCATCCAGGAAAAAAGAGGTCATTGTTCCCCTCTACTCGTCACTCATTAGACCCATTATAGAGTATAATGCCCGTTTTAGTATGTACCTCACAAGACATCTACAACAACTCGAAAGGCCGCAGAAATACCCCACAAAGAGAATTACTGGCATCAAACAGATGTCCTACGCAGACCGTCTCAAAAAACTTCAGCTTTACTCCGTCGCATAACGCCTACTCAGAGGCGATTTCTACCTAACATACAAAGCTATGTCAAACCCAGAGCTGTTGGACATGCTCCACTTAAAGAAATCCCAATCCCTCTGAGCTACATGCTCTAGGGACCTAAACCTTGTCACCACAATAAACAGAACATGCTGGATGATAGATTCCTGTCCCAGAGACTTCCCATACTCTGGAACAAACTAACTATCTATTTCAAACAGAGCTCCTCATTAGCACTCTTCAAAAAAAATCTTGATGATTGGATAGGAAATAGGAAATTCACCCCGGGGATCACCTCTGTGGCTCTGCTTGACAGGGGCACAGGAAAATAATTTTCTTGAGTGGAGAAATCCAGGGTACCTTTTTTGGCTAGGCTTATATAGGCCCTAGGGCCAATAGCCTAGTACCTACCTATGAACCTATGAACCTACTGTGCATGCTTTAAAAAAATCTTACTTAGCTAGTGTTGTGCAGCTGAATAAGAAAGAGATAATTATAGAACTTTTAATGCATGAAAAAAACAGAGATTGTCCATGTGGAATAAATGACACTCTGCCCACAGGTTCTGAAAGTAAGCTGTAATTCTGCGAACTGACATACTGAGTAAATGTAAGAATGGTGGGCAAAATAATATCATCTTCTGTTTGGGGTGGGTTATTTATTGGCTCTCTTCATATATTGTGCTTACATATACTTTTAGCATTAGACTGTTTTTATATTTCCTGCATTATGGTTAATTTATTTTGTGTTGATCATTTTCAAAAGGGCTATGGTTTTATTATTGACTATTTGAACTTCTTTTTGGTGCCTGCATATGAAGAACTCAATCTCAACAATTTCTTAGATGTGTCCTATTCTCATGAAATGTTCAGATAATTATACTGGCATGGTTACCAGTGAAATGACTTTATATAGTTTCTAGCTTCAAACACAGATAAGCAGCTGTATCAGTTAAATTAAACTGAATGTTTTACAGATGCTGCAGTTTTTCAGTTTGTAATGGCCATTCTGGTCTTGATTTAGCCCTAACTACAACTGTTATTATTTATTATTATTATTTATATGTTTCTTGTAAAAATCTCAGACTAAGGCACATGAATACAGAGTCATTTACTCTGCAAGAGCTAATCACACTGAAGGCAGTGCCACAACAGCAGCATCAAAATATATGGAAATTATTCAACACATTTCAAAACTGTCTTTTAGCTATATACTTATTAAACAAATCAAGTTTTTGTGAAATATGACTAATATTCAGAATGTTTTTCATTGAAACACACTAGCATCACTTTTCTAATATTTTTTGCATTTATCACCCAGAACAATTCCCACATGTATATGTTATATGCATATATTATATTGTGAAACAATGGCAAAGCAACTGAAGTGACTAACTGCTATGTAAGCCCATTGATGTACCACCCACTAGAGAACCATATCTTTGAAATTATTTTAAATTTTCTTCTAAATTTTTCAGGAAAATGTGTCATGACACTCAGCTGCAGATTGCATTTAACTAGTGATTTGATTTTAGGTACAAACAGCCACAAAGAGGATAAGAAAAGAGTTCTGAATAATGCATTTAGACAGCAGTTGAAGGACCTACTAGATAAAGCAGGACAACATGAATTGGTATTGATACCGGGTGACATGAATTCACATATTGGGCAGACAGAACTGGATATGAGGACTATCTAGATCAACTTGGGTGAAGCAACAGGAATAAAGAAGGACAATCATTCTAGACTTCTATCTGGCAAATGGCAAAATGGTGGTCAACACATGGTTCAGAATAAGAGACAGTCACAAGATCACATACAACAGTGGCCAACATGCAACAAAGGTAGACTTCCATTTTGTAATGAAACGGCACTGGATTAGAATCAATGATTGCAAAGTAATCTCCAGTGAAACAGTCGACCCACAGCATAAATGACTGTTTTCTGAAATCAGCTGCAAACAGTGGTCAGAGAAGGCTCTAGGGTCAACAAAGACCAGGCTGAAGACATTGAAGCTGACTGGAGAGAAAGCATAACAGTTCATGGAATTACTCAGGTTTCTAGCACCCCATGACGAAGACAAAATAGGTGGAGTTCATAGGATCATAGGAGGTTACTAGGCTACTGACCCTAGGGCCCTTACAAGCCTAGCCAAGTTTTACCCTTATTTCCAAAATCAGCACCTATCATCCCTGTCCAGGAGAGACATAGCTGAGACCCCTGGGGTGAATTTCTAGGTACCCATCCAATTGTCCAGATTACATTTGAAGAGGGCCAATTAGGTGCTCTGCTTGACATGAAGTGGGAGTCTGTTCCAAAGATGTGACAACCTCTGGGAGACAAATCTGTCCCTCCAGCAGTTTCTATTAATGTCACATACCAGGTTAAGGCCATTAGAGTGAGTAACCTGTGTACCATTTGACTTATGGATATTCAGCATTTCCAGTAAAGCAGAGTCATAGATTGCCTTATATGCAAGGCAGAGATTGCCTCTGAGTAGTCTGTATGAAAAAGAATAAAGTCGTAGTGATTTCAGATGATCCTCATAGGACAGATGCTGAAGACCTTGAATTTTCCTTGTAAGGAACCATTGTAGTCTCTCCAATTGCTGCAGGTGCTTGGAAAGATACATACCAAAAGAGGCATTGTAGTAAATTATTGTCCTGATGAGGGAAGAGTACAGGGGGGTTATAACTTCTTTTTTTTCTGGAGGCCATGCCCTTACTTATGAGATGAGCAATATAGAATTCCCTTCTTATCACTGTGGAGACATGGTGATCAAAGGTAAGGTTGCTGTCAACATATATGCCCAGGTCTCTCACCACTGAGTGCATACTTAGGGTGTTGCTATTGATGTGGTAGTTAGCAGGAACACCACTCTTACTGAAAGGGATGATAATATTTTTTTTTTACATTGAGTTTAACACCATGACTTTGTCACCAGTCATTTGCGTGAGTGTAAGACCCTCTTGTAGGATGTTGACATTGTTTGGAGATTCTATGACCGTAATGACAGCACCTCAAAACAGCATGTGTGAGCACTACAGAACAGATATGTGGCTGAGCCAGGTATGGAAGTGAGGTACATAAGGAAAGTTGGTGGTGGAATACAGAAGTCCAGGAAGCCATCAAAAGAAAGAAGTAGTACAGGAAAAAGTGGGAGATAGAAAATATGGACCAGACTAGGAAGGAATACTGGTTGGGTAACAAAGATGCTAAGAAAGAAAGTGAATTAGACAAGAAGAACAAGACATCACAGGCACTCTACCAGGTTCTGGAAAGTGAGTCAATAAATGGTACGAAGAAACTATATCAGGTTGCAAGGCAAAGACAGAAAGATAAAGAAGATAGTCAGACATCCTTCATAAGGGGATGCCAGCAACAACCCGCTCACCAGTCCAAAGGACATCAGAGGCAGATGGAAGGAGTACTTCCAGCAGCTTCTGAATGAAGAAAACCCCACAGAAGCTATACCACCCTAGACACAGCCTACAATGAGAGAAGAGGAGGAGACCACTTTAGAAGAAGTAAGAACAGCACTAAGGAAAAGTAGCAGACTCAAATGAGGTCCAGCAAATATGATAAGGATGGTGGGTGAGACAGGGGAGAAATGGTTCCTGAGGATACTTATAGCAGAGATGATAGAAAATCATATCCCAGATGACTGGAGAAACATTCGCAGCTGTGGGCAGTACAGAGGTCTCAAACTCCTGTTACACTGCAGGAAAGTTCTGGAGAGGATGACTAATAAACAAATACACAGAGTAGTGGAAAGTAGGATGGCAGATGAGCAGTTCAGAGTCAGATCAGGATGCAGCATGACTGACCCAATGTTTGCAGTGAGACAGACAGTTGAGAAAAAGGTAGAGATGAGGAAAAAGTCTAACTGGGCAAAACTAGACCTGGAGAAAGTATATGACAATATCCCAAGAAGGCTGATCTGGGCAGTACTGCAGTGCTTTGAAGTCCAGGAAACATTGGTAGAATTAGTGCAGGCTATGTAGAAGGACCCAGTGACTCAAGTATGAACAGTGTTCAGTCTCAGAGAAGGGTTCCCAGTAGGACTGGGTGTGCACCAGGGTTCAGATTTGAACCCACTGCTGTTCATACTGGTGATGGACTACATTATCAAACAGGTCAGAGAGACAGATCAACAAAGATGCTGTATGCAGATGATGTGGCATTACAGGCAGAGTCTGAGTAAGAGCTTCAGCAAAAGATAGGGCAATGGAATGCAAAGCGGAAGGGACATGCGATGAAACTGAGTACAGATAAGACAGCTGGAATAGTAGAAAATCTGTCAATTAATAAAGTGGGTTATTATCAGGTCTCTAGACATCACCAATGTAGTGTCTGAGACACAGATGAAAGAAATCCATCTAAAGGTTGAAATTTGAGTGGTGAATCTTGACAACCGTTTTGAGAACACATAACATGGGTTATGACTGGTGAGACCTGATCATAATTCTTTGCATTGTACGAAGCTTTAGCTGCTCCATGTACTGTCAACCACAGAAAAAAGAAAAACATATAGGAGTAAAATGTGTTTCACTGTCCTTCAAAGTAAAACATTTTAGCACTGACAAATAGGCCGCAGAAAGAAGTAATGTGCACTCCTCTAAATGAACTGCTTTAAGATGTGAAAGACACTTTATTCTGCAATAGTTTTTGTTATAAGTGCAGCAGATCTAAGTGTCTGTATCTTTTAAAGCTGATTTACCTTTTTACCACCATTCTTTGCCAGTTTGCTGTCTACCATGTCAATCACCATTGCAAGACCAGATTGCACTACTGTGCCAGGGTACCACTACTGTGCAGGGGTACTTAAGATAAAGATGTTAGAAAGGTGCTTAATGTGCAGGGTCACAGCACTACATGCACTTAAATAGTATTACTAAAGAAGTGTTTGTTGATCAGACTGTGAATAATGATGTAGCTGATGGAGTTATTAAAAACTTTATAGAAAGTAAAAATGACACAGGTCAACTTACACAACTTGTTAATGTAGTTAATAATGAAAATGAATTCTTTGTTATGGGAGAAAATAATAGCCTGTCCATATCAGGGCCAGAAAGAAATATATATGGTGTTGTTTTAATATTGCCAGAGTTGGAGCATCAGACTAGCAATATCAAAACAGAGTGTCTGCATAGAGATGGATAAAGAGAAAATAGAAGCGTTTTTCTTTTTTATTTCATCAAGAAAAATTGGGAAAAAAAGAAAACGGTGAATCTGAGATTTCAAAGAATGTTCGAATAGTATAAATCTGTTTAAATATGTATTAATCACTGGTGAAATACAACTACTTGACAGCGGCTTGCATTTTAGGCTCACACGTAAACTGTCTGATAATGATGTGTCATAGAACTTTCTATTATATGTGTACAATATAAACTTAAAGTACAGTGGTTAGTGGAGGTATACATACACAGACATAAAATTCCATGCACATCCACATTTATTCCACCTTGTTATGCTTGTATTAGACTCTTCTTAGCTATGTGTAAAAGTAATATATGGTCTTTGACCCATAAGAAATATAACAGTGTATGTGAAAGTAGTACATGGATTTTGAACTATAAGAAATATAACTTTTATTACAATTTGGATTTGAAGTTATGGCACTATTTAACATTAAACGCAGTGATTATATTTTAGTCAAGGCATCAAAATTTTAGTAATGAACATAAAACATTTCCATAGTAATATGACTGCTATGTTTAACAACAGAAACGTGTTCATATAGAGGATGAAACAGTTGGGCTTGGTAACGATTCAGTGTTACTTAAGGAGTTGGTCGATTTGTTTCACCAAACTAGGTTTATTCGATGGCTTTATTTACGAAAGATAATGAGAAGCATCTAAGCAGTTTAAATTTGGACAGCATGAAGAAGAAATACAACAAAATGTTAAACGATTATTTTATTTGATGAAATGTCGGTATAAGACGTTTATGAATATGTGTTATATACGTAATTTCAGATGTCTTATATTCATGGTCTTCCCAAGGTAGATATGAACTTACTACTGAATGACCCATGATCCATTGCAGCAGGTATGGACTTCATAACGGAAGCTACTTTAAACTTCCTAGATTTGTCCTTAAAACTCTTGCTCTGAAAACCTGAAGGTTAAATAAAGGACAATAGGGATTATTTATTGAAATGCACAGATACAGAAATAGCAGACAATGATTTACTGATAACTGTGGATATAAGCTCATTATGAATGAAAACTAAACATTTATTTATTTTATTTATTTTACATTTGTTTACTGGGAAAGTATAACTGGACACAAGTCCTTTTTCAGCGGAGGCTCGGTGAGAAAAGCTCCAAGAGTAACAAATACATACAATAGAGAAACAAATACAGCCAATTGATAAGCAAATATGCACAAGATAGTGGTTTCAAACGCAATAAGTAGAGCAACAGTAATTTACATAAAAATGGTTGTTTACATTTAGTGGATATATCCAAATGATTATGTACAGTTAAAGTGAAACTACAAACTACCCTTAGTGGTAGATCATGCTAGTAGAGTAAGAGTAATGATAATAGAGTGAAAAGGAGGAATAGGTTATCCAGCGGAGATGCAGATGCAGAGCCAGGTGTTAGTAAGGTGCATTTTTAGAACTTTTTTAAATTCAAGTGCTGAGGAGTTAGTTACTAGTGAGGTAGGTAGATTATTCCAGTGTTTTGCGATGTAGTTGGAAAAAAAGTGATTCATCTGCTGAATTGTTAGCTTTGGTGGTGTGTAGAAGTAGTTTGTTGCTGGAGCGAAGGTGTCTTGAGGAGGAATATGGCTGAATGAGATCTTTGAGTGCGGGGTTTTTTTTCTGATTGATACAGTATTTTCTGGGCAAAAGGAAGTTGATTAAAGTGAAGAAGTTGAGGGAGTTCAAGCCCCTTGAGCTGCATAAGTGATGAGCAGTGATGTGACCTGTATAAGGCATCAGTGGCAAACTTGAAATTTTATTGTAACAGGCTTCGAGTTTGGCTAGATCTGTCTTGTGGAGGTTGGTTAAGATTGGGGAGGTGTACAGGAGAGTTGAGAGGAGGTGGGTTCTAGCAATGGTGGCTTTTGTGTTATTTGTCAGAAATCTGTTGTTTCTCTATAGGAGACCTAGCTTTTTGTGAACTTTTTTAATGGATTGGGCAATCTGAATATCAAATTCAGGTTAATGTAAATTTCCACTCCTAGTAATTTGGTGTGGTTTGTTGGAGTGCTAATAGTTTTATTTTTAGAGAGGATAGTGAAGGCTGTGGATGGGGAGGTGTACCTGTTTGGGTGGAAGACAAGAAGTTTTGTTTTGTTGGGATTTAGAATAAGTTGTGAGCTAGTGAACCAGGATTCAGCAGATAAGAAGGAATCTTGAGTAATGGTATGGAGGTCTTTGAGGAAGGAAGCTGAGCAAATCAGGGTAGTGTCATCAGTGTACTGAACCACTGCAGACTGGGGTGTAGCCAAGTGGAGCTGGTTGGTAAAAATAGAAAAAAGAAGAGGACCAAGGATGGAACCTTGGGGAATCCCAAAGGTGATAGGGCGAAGTGGTGAGAGATCTTGTTGCCAGCAGACAACCTGTTGATGTTCTGCTAGGTAACTTTGGAACCAGGTGATAGTGGGGTGACTGAGGCAAAGGGAGCAGAGGACATAGATGAGTTTGGAGTGGTTGACCATGTCAAAGGTCTTGGACAGGTCCAGGTATATGGCTGATACAAATTGACCATTGTTTCTATGCTGATCAACTGTGTTAGTAAAGGACAGTAGGGCTGTAGTGATGCTGTAAAAGGGGCAAAAATCATGTTGGGTATTAGATAGGAGCTTGTGTGTAAGGAGATAGTCAATAAGTTGGGTGTGTATGACCCTTTCCAGAATTTTTGAGAGAGAGGACAGAATTGCAATTGAGTGATAGTTTGTTAGTTCGGTGGAGTTACCCTTTGTGTAAGGGTAAAATATGGGAGATTTTCCAGATGGTGGAGACATAAGCTTCAGATAATGACCTATTTACAAGTATGGATACAGGGTATGCGATTGTTTCTGCTGCAATTTTCAGGAATTCAGCAGGGAGAGTGTCAGCAGCTAAGGCAGTGGGCTTAATTTTTTTTGTAGTTTTTTGGTGATGTTAGTGGATGAGTGATATGAAAGAAATGGCTTATAACCACTTATTCTAACAATGAAATGAAAAATATACAGCCATGTGTTGAAATGTATGAGTTTATTCTGAACAACAATATGCATGGTAATATTTATGAACTGCCTAAGGTATTCAAAAACATATTGCAGCCCCCAGGCCCATTCTGGCTGGTATTTTATAACAGAAGCTGTTTCAAACATTCTAAATTTGTTGCTTAACCTCTAGTTATGGATCCTGAAGTTTATATAAAGGACAGGTAAGACTGTTTATTGAAACTTATAGTTGTAGAAATAGTAATATATCTTGTGTTTGTGTGTGCATACCATTTGTACTCCTTATGTAATCACAACTAAATAACAGTAGGTTTTGGATGTGTATTACATTAATCACCCTGATTAGTAGTTGTATATACATTCCCAAGTCTAGTAATCTTGTAAAACCCAGCATTTATATATATATATATATATATATATATATATATATATATATATATATATATATGGTTCTACTTCTAATAGTTGAACAGCCATATCATCAAATTTCATTTGCGCAAAACAAAAAAGGAGAAAACAAAATACCCGACCCGAAAGATGAAATACCCGAATGGCGACATTTTCCCAGTAAACACTTTTTCCATGTAAACACTTACCCAAACTTCAACGAAATGCACACTGGAGTAAATAAAACCCACCTAGGTGAGGGG
>NC_056728.1:1337551829-1337559329 GCF_019279795.1 Protopterus annectens | reverse complement strand
GGGTGGTAGAGACAGTGAAGGTTAGGTAATGCATGGACATAGGCAGGAATTCATTAAGTGTAATTTAAGTGAGATTTTGAACAGCATAATAGAGGAGGCAGGATAAAGCAATTTATCTAAGTTATGGGAGAATACTGCTTTACCTGCAGTGTTGTTAGCCTTAGAGATACAAAGGAGTGATTTGTCAGTGAAGCGAAGGGGACGATTTGATTTGTAGGGCGTGAGTACGTGACTTAGTGCTGGAATTCTATCAGGATGTCTCACAATATTGTAGGCAATGATTAGTTGATGGTAACTGAGTAGCTGGGGAAATTCTAGCCATTGCAGTTCCTTTAGAGCCTGACAGTGATGGGTTCTGCAGGTGCAGTTATTAGCGAACTTGGCAATTTTGTTGTAACTTGTCACAAGTCTAGCAAGATCATGTTTTCTGATATGAGTAAGGATTGGTGTTGCATACATTAGAGTGGACAATGGATGGGTTTGGGCTAGGGAGATTTTCGCTTGTTTTGAGAGAAAGTTTTTGTATCTGTATAGTGTTCCCATTTTTTTATGGACATTTTTGATGGTTTGTGGAATGTAGACATCAAACTATAGGTTTTTGTCAATTTCTACACCCAGGAGTTTGGTGTGATTGGGGTGGGTGATGATAGTACCATTTTTGGATGTGACTGAGAAGGATAGAGAGGTAGAAATAGATTTGTTGAGGGTGATAAGAACCACTTTCGTCTTTTTGGGATTTAGGATAAGTTGGATCTGAGGAATCCAACTTTCCACTAAGCTGAAGGAATCCTGAGTGAGTTGTTGTAACATGGTAAGTGAGGGTGGAGAGCAGATAAGAGTCGAATTGTCTGCCCACTGTATGAGTGCAGCAGGATGGGTGGAGGTATGAAGATTGTTAGTGAAAATCGAGAAATGAAGATGACCAAATATAGACCCTTGTGGTACACCTATGGTTGTTGGGAGCAGAGGAGATAGTATACCTTGCCACTGGACAGACTGCTGCCTATCTGCTAGATAATGTTTAAAGTAGGCAATAGTTGGAGGGCGCAAAGGCTAGAGAGGCAAGGGTGTCTAGAAGTAAGGAGTGTCAGACTATGTCAAATGCTTTTGAGAGGTCTAAAAATATAGCAGATACAAAGTTGTTGTTGTTTCTGTGCTGGTTTACCAGGTTAGTAAAAGAGAGAAGAGCAGTTGTTGTGCTATGGTGTTGCCGAAAGCCATGTTGTGTGGAGGAGAGAAGATTGTGTGAGTTTAAAAAATTCATTACTTGAGAGTAGATACATTTTTTTGAATAGTTTAGATAAAGGGGACAGAATCGCAATTGGACGATAATTAGAGAAATCATAGGAATTACCACCTTTGTGAAGTGGAATAATATATGAAACTTTTCATAGTTGAGGGATGTAGGCTTCCTGTATGGAGTGATTGATAAGGATGGATACAGGGTAAGATATGGACTCTAAAGCTACTTTTAGGAAGTTAACAGGAAGAATGTCTGCAGCAAGGGTGGTAGGCTTCAGTTTTAGGAGGAGTTTTTTTAATAGTAGAGGTAGGAACAGATGAGAGAGTAAAGGAGGGGATGTTATCAGAGTATTTTGTTGAGATATCTGAAAGTTTGTTTTTGGATAGTTGGGAGGATAAAGTCAGGATAGTTTCTGTAAAGTGTTGTTTAAATTGGGAGGCTATGTCTTTAGTATTGTTGGTGGAGATGGGAGTTGGAGTGGAGGTTTTACCTGGTTTTAACAGTGAGTTGACAGTATGCCAAAACCTTTGAGGGTCTTTTGAGTGATTATTTTGGGCAGCAAGGAAAAAATTCTGTTTATCCAATTTGGTTTGTTTCTTGGCCTGATTTCTGAGTTGTTAGTAGTTTTGTTTGGATATGCTAGTGTTTTCTCTTTTCCACATTTTCCAAGCCTTGTCTCTTTACTTCAGTAGGGCTCTTGTTTTCCTACTTAGAGATGGTGCATAGTTTGTCTTAACTCTAACTTTCCTAATGGGTGCGACTAAATTTAGAACATTAATGAAAGTGCTATTAAAGTAATCAATGGCCTGGTCTAAACTTAAGGATTTAAGTGGTTCCCAGTTACATTGTTTTAAAATGGAGTTAAGATTCTGGATATTTAGTTTGCGGTCATCTCTGACTTGTCTAAAAGCTATGGGCTTAGCTAAGTTGGTGCGTTTACTAAGGAGGACTGTGGGGAGATGGTCACTTAGAGTGTTTGGTAGGCATCCTGTCTGGTAGATTTGTTTGGGGCAATTGACTAGCGTCCAGTCTAGTATAGATTGTTTTTTGCTTTTTTTATCCACTCTAGTGGAAACTTGGATGAGTTGGGAAAAAACAAAGAGACTGATGTGGTCAGTGGGGTTGTTAGAGTTACATGCTAACCAGTCAGTATTTAGGTCACCTAGTAGGATGATTTCCTGTGGAAGATTATCTGTAGTCCAGTGTAGGATTTCTTCAATGGTGGGGGGAGTTATTTCCTGGGGGAATGCAACAGCAGAATATGTTGGTGCTGTTTATGTATAGGACTGAGCCTAAGATTTTGGCATTTTGAAATTTAGGTAAAGGGGTTTGTAGGGGTTTCATGTTGAGTGTACTTTTAAAGAGGATAGCAATTCCACCTCCCTTCTTGCTTACTCTATCCTGTCTTAATATATTGCAGCCTGATAAAAGGATTTCCTCATCTTGGGTGTTTGGTTTTAGCCAGGTCTCAGTAATGGTTAGTGTGTCTAGGGAATAGTGGGCTATAAATGCATAAAGGTCAGGAAGTTTGTTAGATATACTCCTACTGTTGATATTAAGTATCAATAGGTCAGACGTTTGTTTGGTTGATAGTAGAGTGTTAAGTAGTCCTGGGTTTGGGTGAATGTCTCCTGAAGTGAGTAGTTTCTTTGTGATAAACAGTATATATTTAATAGTGTGTGATACTTCTGTGTTGGATCTAACTGATATTTTTCTAGTGTAAGAAGTGGATATGTAAAATTTATATATGCGTAGTATTGAGTTGTCTTTAAATAATGTGGCAATGATAGGGAAATCTGAGGGCGTGTTTGATTTTGTGTAATAATGTGTTATATGGAATGCAGTGTTTTCTAATGTTGTGTTAGTATGAATGGTTGTGATGTAGGTTAGGTATGTGAGTGTAAAACAAAGAATTCCTAGTCTGAAATGCATTTTTTGAGAGAGTGGTGGTTGGATACTGTTGGTGGTGTGGTTTAAGTGTGGAGGGAAGAGTGAGTGTATGCTTGTAGATACTAAAATGTGGCGGGTATACCCTTGAAAAACTAAAAAAATATTCAAATATACCACAAAATATATATTCTTTACAAACCAAATATACTTGGAAATTTAGCAACTACAAAAAGGTGTTCAGCAGTAAGACTGCAAACCTATAATCCAAGTCATTATCACAGTTTAGATCCAATGATGTTATAAATAGTGACACTCACAATTATGGGTCAATACCAAGCAAGAATTCACATAAATGTTCGCACACGGTCCAAATCCTGTTTCTTCAGAGCTGAAAGACCATTTCATACAAATGATGGCAAAAGCATGCTCCCATGTAACCAAAAAATAAGTCACTTGTTAAACTAGTTATAAATGGCGATACCACCAAAAATGTAGGAGCTGCAAAATTATTATATAAATTAAATGTTCACACACAGTCCAAATCTTATCTCTTCAGACCTGAAATCTAGACCATTTCATACAAATACTAGCAAGAACATGCTTCAATAAGGCCCAAAAATATATATGATGTAACTCGCAGAATAAGCTATTTATAAATATTTCCACCAATAGTCAAGGAACTGCGAAAGTCTTATATAAGCTGTTAATTGGATCGTTGATACAAACCGAACCTGAAAAAGTTTAGTTCAAACCAGATTCTTGCCCCAATAAGTTTGCAGAGATAACCAAGAGTGACTATTCTGCCAAATGAACAAACGGCTCACCAATGGTGCAAAAGTTAATCCAAATACCATCTCTTCAGCCCTGAAATTGTAAACGGCAGACAGCCAAAACACAAACAGGAGGTATCCAATCCTCGTGGCCAGATGAAATCCTATAGACCCGAATGCATTAATGAATTAAAGTCCAAACGAAATTAGAGAGAAACGGGAGATGCAGGATGCAGCCATAAAGTATGCATGTGCTGTATAGCTATTATTGCAAAATATAAAACTTTACTACTTTGAGAGCTAATACTTAATTTCATAATGTTGTTCCATATCCATAACAGTGCAAAAAATAAAGTTGCAAACACATTTCAGTCCAGACATTTCAGCTGTATTAAAATGCATCACTTGAGAGACTGGTACTGTCCAACTTTGTTTCTTCTATGTTTTGTTCAAGAATGGGGAAGACTTTCTTGCCATAGTAACTCCATGCTGCAGTGTTCAAAGAATGCCATCAAGAACAGTGAATGGGGTGATGATAATCTGGGTAATAATCTGTCTTTATTAGAAATGTGTCTGCCTCTTCTTAAAAATAACCAATTCTGATGGTATGGCAGGCATTGTGACTGCCACAAGCTGAAATCGATCATGTGAATATCCTGAGTGGACTATATATATATATATATATATATATATATATATATATATATATATATCTATATACACACACATATATATATATATATATATATATATATATATATATATATATATCTGTACGGGAGCACTTTACATAATCGAATTACTGAAAGCTCGAATTGCATATGGTCGAGACCATATGCTCGAGCTTTCAGTAAATCGAATGTGTAAAGTGTTAAAAAATAACACTTTACTTACCTTAAAACATTACTTGCACACAGAGGCAAGGATCCTTGTACGCTCTGTGTGTAAGTAATGTTTTCTTTTTTTTTGCAATGTTGACAGGAAACGGGAAATCTCCCGTTTTACGCTTCCACATACAGCGCGAAATGGGAGATTTCCCTTTTCCCCACTGTAGCGCAATCTCAGAGTTGGTATATTTAAGCCCCCCTGCAAAAGCGATGTATGACTTTTTTTTTTTTTTTTACATTTCATTTTAGGAGTTCGAGTTTCCAAAATTCGATCTTATGGTCTTGACCATATGAAGTTCGGATTTTTGGAAATTCGAGCTTCTAAAGTGAATATATATATATATATATATATATATATATATATAGACCCCTATCAGTTGATTGAGTTTTCAGAAACTCGAAATTCATATGGTTGGGACCATATGCTCGAGTTTTGAAAACCAGAAGCTTGTGAATGGAGATTACAGTACAGTGCTGACTGGGACATTTATCCATTCCCTGACTGTAGTGTGATCTCGGAGTTGGTATATATAATTTGTAGGGGGTGGCAGATTTTTATGATTTTTCTGGGGGTATTTTTTGATTTTCGAGTTTTCAGAAACTCGAACATATGGTCACGACCATATGAATTTTGAGTTTCTGAAAACTTAGCCATCTGACATAGACCCATATATGTATAGGAGGACTATATTTCATTTAATTTATTTAATATTGACAACTGTATATATATATATATATATATATATATATATATATATATATATACATATACATATACATATATATATATATATATATATATATATATATATATATATATATATATATGGGATCTGTACAGATCTCTGACTGCACTTTCCACCGAAAAATGAATTGGCGGGCATACTTAACCGAAAGTGCTGTTCACCGAAGCAGCACTTTCGGGTAAGTATGCTTGGTGTGCTGGTCCTACTACAGTGCGGATAAGGGAAAATTCCCTTTTCCCCACTGTAGTGCGACCTTGGAGTGAGAATATTAAACTAGGGGGGTGTGCAGGGGGGCTTGCCCCCCTGCATAGCAGTACATTTAGTTTTTTTTTTTTTAACAGACTTTAATGAAAGTGCTTTCTCGGTGAAAACGCTTTCGTTAAAGTGTGTTCAGTAATTATGTATTCGGACATTTGATCTTTCGATGAAAAGTCCTAGAGCCATATATAGATATATATATATATATATATATATATATATATATATATATATATATATATGAAAGAATCCACAAACATACTGTTCGGTAGTCAAAGATACACACCTGGATAACATTTATGAAAAACAAAAAGACAAAATCAAGGTGATCGCTAGGCTAACTATCATAAAACTTCCTTCATAAAAAGTGAAAAAATGGTGGGATAAGTGCTTTCGGTTTAAGCCCTTCTTCAGGTCTTCCATTAGAGGGTAAAATGAAGCATTTATAGTTGAAGCTAACAAATTCAAAGTTGCTCCTTTCAGAAACTGCCATTTAGTTATCCAATCAGTGTCTTCCACACAAATCTACACCTCTTCAATGTGGACAGGTTCACAGTCAAATCAAATATCTAATAAGATTATGATTCTGTTATCCAGCTGATTGCATAATGTTATAGCAGACTTAACAAATCAAATAGCTCCTTTCAGACACTGCCTTATAGTTGACCAGTCACTGTCTTCCGGGTGAATCTACACCTCTTCAATGTGGATAGGTCCACACTAAAGTCAAATATCCAATAAAATTGTAGTTCTGTTATCCAACTAATCACACAGTGTTGTAGCAGAATTTACTTTCATTAGACATAAGGTCTTGAGTGGAAAAGTAAAAGTAATAAAGATATAAATAATAAAAATAAATGGCCCAAACTTTTTAAAATGTTCACAGTATATATTCAGTTATTCTTCCAAAGTATCTTTAATCAAGAATAGGTTACGAAGATCTAAGTGTATATTCATAAAGCTAATCAAATATCTCCATTTGGGCATTGTCTATATTACATCCAACCATAGCTTTCTACTCAATTTATGCCCCTTAAGGGCAGGTTTAAGACGTAAATTGGTATGTTGACCAGGTGACCGGTATGCCTGTAGTTCTGCTATCATCTCATTTCATGCTGCTCAGTTTGCACTGTAAAATAACCACCTCGAACATTTTCTTGTACTGATTGCAAGACCATAAACAAAAATGAATGTCTTGAATTTTCAGAAATATGTTAACATAATGGACTCTTCATATCTCCTAGCCGAATGTTGCTAATATGCTTGGAGATAAGTTCCTTTAACTGTCTGTCAGTTTTACCCAAGTAAAAACATTGACAAGAGACACATGTCTCTATATATATCACATGCCATGTCTTGCAATGCGTATACTCATGACATCTGAAGCATCTCCCAGAAACTGGATGTATAAACTCACTTTCCATTGAAATGCATCTACAATTCAAACAAGACCTGCATGGAAGTGTGCCAACCCTATCTGAATAAACCTTGTTTATAACATTGTTTGTATAGCAAAACAGCTATTTGAGATTATTATTTCTCTTGAAACTAATTGAAAGTTCATTGCCGACAATATCTTTGATGGTTGGATCAAGTAGCAATATCTTCCATTTATTCTTAATGATATTTGAAATATGCTTAATGTCAGTGGTATAGGTGAGAGTAAGTCTATTTCTCTAAGTGGGGGGAATACTTAGCTTAGTGGT
>NC_056728.1:1337509329-1337544329 GCF_019279795.1 Protopterus annectens | reverse complement strand
TCTTGCTAGTATTTTTACTATATTTTATAACCCAAGGAGAGAAACTTTTGCTGCCAGTCAGACTGTTTGCCCTCTTAATTGATAAACTATAAGAGAGCACTGTGTTAAGTATTGACATTTATAGTATCTAAGCAACCATTCTCTTATTTATCTCTCGCAAACCAATAAGCTATGGCTTGGCTACTAATGAACTTTTAGTATGTAATAAAGAGGGAACTAAAGAGGAATCCTGAATAGCATGCCAGCTGACTTCCGAGTTCTTTGAAAATGTAGAATACTTATTCATAGGTTCATAGGTGAGTACTAGGCTAATGGCCCTAGAGCCAACACAAGCCTAGCCCAAGAACATACCCAGACGTCCTGTTGCCGGACGTTAGTTCCCTGTACCCCTATTGAGCAAGGCTGTTGAAATGATCCCCAGGGTGAATTTCCTGTTACCCATCCACTCATCAAGATTTTTCTTGAAGAGGGCCAGTGAGGTGCTGTGCTTGACATGAATTGGGAGTTTATTCCAGATTATGGGTAGTCTCTAGGTTAGGAACCTGTCCCTCCAGCAGGTTCTGTTTATTGTTGTGATGAGGTTGAGGTTCTTGGATCGTGTGGTGCAGGGAGATTGACTCTTTTTCAAATGAAGCATGTCTAGTAACACTGGCTCTGATATGACTTTGTATGCCAAGCAGAGATTGACTCTAAGTAGGCGATATGAGATGGAGTATAGCTGTAGTTTTTTGAGTCTGTCTGTTTAGGGCAAGTGTTTGAGTCTTAGGATCCTCTTTGTGAGGAATTTCTGTGGCCTCTTCAATTGTTCCAGGTGTCTAGTGAGGTACATGCCAAATGGGGCATTGTACTCTATAATGGGTCTAATGAGGGATGAGCAGAGAGGGATTATGACCTCCTTCTTCCTGGATGAAAAACCCTTTGTAATGAGGTGTGCCACACAGAAGGACTTTCTAACTACAGTGGCCATATGGTTGTCGAAGGAGAGGTTGCTATCCACTTGTATCCGTAGATCTCTTATCACACCTTGGGAGTTGAGAGGGCTACCGTCAATGTGGTAGTTCATGGGTATCGTGTTTTTTCCCGAAGGGGATGACGACGCTCTTTATGGCATTGAGCTTAAGACCATGGTTCCAGCACCAGTCGTTGGTGTCAGTGAGGCCTTTTTGTAGGATGTCGACGTCAGCTTGAGAGTCATTAATGGCTCCTAGTTTGCAGTTGTCTGCGAACTTGGTCAACCAGAGTCATTTGGTTTTGGCCTGAACTTCAGAGAAGTATATACTAAACAGGAGAGGACCCAGGACCGATCCTTGTGGGATGCCACTTGTGACTGCCCGGTAGTTGGATTTGGAGTCTGCTACTTTCACCATGTGGCTTCTGTCCGTGAGCCATTTGGCTACCCATCTTATGATGTAGGGGTTGATGCTTAGGTTGGTTAGTCTGTCAATGATCCCTGAGTGGGGGATAGTGTTGAAGGCCTTGGCCAGATTGAGGTAGGCTGTATGGACTGCCTTGCCTTCATCGACCACTCTGGTGACAGATTCGAAGAAGTTATTCAGGTTGAGCAGACATGATCTGCCCTTCACAAACCCAAACTGTGAGGGATCCAGGGTTTGAAGGTTTCCTATATCCTTATTTATGAGGTCCATAATGATGCGCTCCATGACCTTACATATCAGGCTTGTCAGGCTGATGGGGCATTAGTTTCCTGGGTCAGCAGTCACTCCCCCTTTGTGGAGAGGAATGACTGTAGCTGTGCTCCATTCAGTGGGGACAAAGCCTGAAGTGAGGCTGTGGTTGAACAGCCAATCAGGTGAGGTGCCAGTTCCCTTTGTAATTCGTGTAGCATGCAGCCAGGTATATTATCAGGTCCCATGGAGGCTGTATTTTTGCTTTGTTCATATTAAACTGTTCAGATAATTTGAATTATTTAAATTATTATAATACAGTAATATCAGGTCATCTTTACACCCGATATTGTTGACACCACTGTTGGGTACTGACAGCTTGTCAGCTATAGTAAAGGGATTAATTAGTTCCAATAGCTGATGATGTTTGTAGACTGTATATAATTTGTTTATGATGTGATATACTGCAGATAATGAATGTATCTGCTAGTTTGGCAGGGATATGTACTTTCCTTCTAATTCTTGGTCAAGGCTAAAACACACACACACACACAAACACAGCATGTCTCTCAACTGTTTGGATTTTTGCAGAATTTTCAGATTTTAGTCTCATAAAATATGTGGTTTTCTGACAAATCACTGAAGACTGAAGTCACTAAATAATGACATACATACATGCTAACACAAATCTTGTCATTATAACAACTCTAAGTTTTTAAGAGCATTACTTAAAAATTGTCCCTATTTTTGGGCCTTTAGTCCCCATTATTTTAGACTTTGTCCAGATTTCTTGTACTAAGAGGTTGTGTGGCATAAGACTTCTAAACTGTCCAGATTTTCTCATAATGTCTAGATTTTTGCCTCAAAATTTCAGTCTGTTCATCATACATTTTTGATTTTCTCGTATATATCACTGGGATGACCAGAGGAACTAAATTAGTGAATAAAGTCATACATTTGAATTTCAGACTTCATATGCTTCAGAAGATGCAGTTTAATACATATATGTTATTATAGCAACCTTCTGAGTTTATAAGAGCAATATTTAAAATGTAACCCTATTTTTGGGCTAATAGGTTGAGATGTACGAGTATGACACACACACACACACACACACACACACACACACACACAGATGAGGATTTAAATATAGATACATACACAGATGTTTGGTACTTTAGCTGGGATGCGATCTAGGCCAACAATGTACATAGCTAAATGGATACACACACGTGGCTTTGTTTCTTATTAAATGACCAGAAAATGATACACTGCCACAGTGCTGAACAGGAATATTTATAACAGCTTCACGTTGGTATGATTTGGGTCTTGAAACAGACCGGGGTGTTAAGGCCACATTAGGAACCTGTGTCATACCCTGCCAGTCGTTGTGTTTACAGGATCCCAACAAATCTCTGAGCCGGGTATCCCGGTAACTCGCTCGCTCGCTATCTCGCCACTTGGTCATGTGCCTGGGCCAGGTGCGGGCTGTGCTCTGAAGATGGAACAGCAGGGTGGTAACTGCAACATACACCGGAGCTGCACTACACAGTTAGACCAGCAGTAAAACCAGGATCATTTTCCAGCAAGTGCAGCTAATAATCACCATCTCCGGAAAAGAAACTGATCGCCTCCTTTCCGTTTTCAAGTCTCTCAAACACTGAAAAAAACAAGCTGTGCCTTCCGGCAAAATACGGTGTTGCTGGTGTCTTCTGTGGGGCTGATGGTGACTGCTTTCCAGCTTCCTCTCTCTTAAAAAAAGTATCTTAAGGAACGACAGCCAGGAGCGTAGTAAACCCAGGGAGTGTATTGCACGTTTTTACATTTCTTACAGTTTGTGAAGCTTATTTGCAATAAAGCATCGCGTGGATTATCAAAAGGATCGGTTTTAAACTTCAGCTGCTTCTGTTCGGTAAGTGATAGTCTCCATATTTGGCAGCAATTACATAGGTATAGCATCTGCAGTACCTTTGGCTCTGAGCAGTGGCTTTACTAGCGTGTATGTTAGTCTATCTATGACAGCTTTGGATTCGTTTCTAAGACTTGGGTGTATTTTGACCCTAACCAATGTATATGTACTGTTAGGCTGTGTAAGAAGCTGAAGCAGTGGCAGTTGGTGTAGAGTTAGTATAACACAGATACTTCTCTGTGTTAGTTGTCTGCAATGTTATATGTAGGCTATGCCCCCCGCAAAAAAAAAAAAAAAAACAATGCGAGACATTTTAACACAATGCTTATACATTTCCCACCAGGTCACATGACAAATTGTCTACAAGAGAATAAATGCCAGCTGGGCTTCCTGAACACTGTTACATATAATAATCATTAGTTTATGATGTCAGTGGAATGTAGTGTGTCTTGAGCAATACTATCATCATTCCAACTTCGATCCCAAATTTTGGACAAACTGAACTGTTTGCCAAACTGACGTTTTCGTTTGCTTTCCCATTAAATCACAGTTTGTGTACATAATGTATATTTACTAATGTGTGTATTTTTCAATTTTTTTTTATTTATATCCCACTGAGTGAGGAGGTGTTATGCTTGTAGTACTGTTTTTACTTCATGAAAGAGGCTGGAAGGACGGTGTTGCTGTAAATCTACCTCATTAATTGCATATGTATATCTGTCAATTATCAATTTTGCTGCTTTCTGCATTTATACCTTAGACATTATTTATTAATTATTTCGAAACTGGAATGTATTTATGAATATTAAATCATACTTAACATAGATGCTGACTTGAGAATGATTAACTTGTTCAGGGGATGTTGTACAGCAGTATAACTTTTTTTCTGAAATTATTTTTGTAAAAGTGTATTACAGCAGTAGAATGCCTTCCAGCGTATCTCTCAATTTCTTTACTCTGGAATTCTGGACAAAGCCAAAACTAATGAGCAGCACATGCCAAAATCAAGGGCACTATAAAAAATACTGTAATTCACATCAAAGTTAATAGAACAAGAGGTTTTGTATTGACATACATTTTCTGAACAGTAGGTAGTATGAAACTTTAATGACTGGCATTACTGCGTGCAATCCTCATTCATTTCACAGAAAATCAAAAAATTCACACTAGACTGGGCAAAAATAAGAGGCAAAATCAGGCATGGTTGAAAGATATGTCTTCCAGAAAAGAAAATAGTAGCATGGTATTATCAACCCACGTGTCCTCTTAAGTGATTAGAAATGACTGTTTATGTTTTGCATATAAAATAATTAGTTGGTTGGGTACAGAAATAGACAGTATGTAGTAAACAGAGATAAACATATAGAAGACACTTTACCACTTCTGCACTAGTAGGTATACTGTTTGTTTTCTCTGCAAAGGATCAGTCATGGTTGCGTCAGCACATTCTTTTTTCACTGCCTGTATAATATGACTGTAGTGTGTGTGTGTGTGTGTGTGTGTGTGTGTGTGTGTGTGTGTGTGTGTGTGTGTCTGCATGCGTGTTAGGGGATGTCATAATTAGAACCTGAACACACAGCAAGAATGAAGTCTGTAGTAACATGCGCAATATTGATTTAGTTTAGACTGTTGCCAATTTCTTTATTGATAATCACAAACGGCCATCCTGATTTCTAATTCATTGAATTATTCTTTAGTCTCATTATATGCAATTTTAAGAATATTGCTCTGAATATCTGATGATTCACTGTCCGTAGTGCAAGACTGTTAAAAAGTTCAAGTCATCAAACTAGCATGCTTTCTGAAAATAAATTATTTAAATAAGTGCTTCAGTTTATTTTGGGAAAAATGTAGACTGCAGATATGTTATTAGCAGCCTGTGTGTATAAAAAAAAAATCATTTTTTATTTGGTAGGACTTGCTGTGTACAGACTCACTTCCATACTGGCATTCTTCTCAATATTTAAGCAGTGCCTTGGATACATAAGTTTGTAACAGTCTCGTAGCTACTGCATGAGAAGAAATGCGCAATCACCTTTTCAGCTTGTTAATACTGTTTTACGCTTTTCACATCTGGCATGTCATGCTGCTTGTTTTAAATTTTCTGAACAATGTTATTCCTTTTTTAAAGGTAACATACTGTTTCTTTCATTTATCTTATTCTGTTGAAACTTGATGTACATATGGTACTAAATAATACTTTCAATTTTGGAGTATGATATGCAGTGAACTTCACTGTGTTTTGTAGATAGTGGATTGTGGCTAAAATGGAACCAGTTATACACCCGTCAGCCTATATGTCGGAACAGAATCTAGAAGAAAATGTAACATTCAGTGGTTAACATTGTTTATAAAGATATTAGACTTTCAGTGGTTACGGGGGTGGGGTTGGGGGGTTAGAAAACAAACAGTAATTAAAGCATCAACCATAATATAATATATTACAATAAGTCTTGCCCCACATACCTTTGTTGCTCTTCTGTGAGTTGCTGTAAATACCTTGTAAGAAATGCTTACTTAATTATGTGGGCTTTGCAGGTCACTCTGTATCCTTAAGTATAGATGCTGCACTGAAATATCTATGGTGGGTCATTTTTTTACTGCTTTAGAGACAGATCACAAGATATACTTTATCTCACCCTTATGCATAAAATGCAGTGCATCTGTGTCTGTGTCAGCCTGTCTACCTACCTGCAGATTATGCACTCACAAGCACAATTTTGGATTTCCTTTGTGCATGTACATGTGTTGGGATCATTTCTGTTTTGTCTTACTGGTTGCATGTATAGGTGTTATATCATTTGGCATTTATATAGTCATTTTATGAATTTGTTTTTGCTGCTTCTAATGAAATGCCCTGTAATGTAATTGGTATTTTTTGAAACTACCTTTTTTATTTTTTATTTATTTATTTATTTTTGTAGGGAATTACTGGTGTTTTCCAGTTTTTATTTCATTCTGATAACCTGGATCTTTGGCAGACATACGCATAGGACAAGACATGAAATAGCTGAGTGATAGTGTACACAACAATGCAGTATTTACAATAATCAGGGAGTAAAATAGTGTCTTCAGCATGAAGTAGAAATCTGAAATAGTGTATTCTAGTCATTCCACCAGCAGTCTATCCAGAAATGTAGGTGAAATCCTCCTGTACAATTGAAATAAAAAGTGTCAATTTTCTGATAAAAATATGTCCTTCATTTTATCCTCTTAACAGTGGTGTTACCAATAATTTGTAACTCCAACATACAAAAATACAATAGACTACTGTACTAAAGCCAAAGAAAAAAAAAATAATGGTTGTGTATATCATGTAAAGAACTTTTTTTATTTAATTACTTCCTAGAAGAGCCAAAACAGTACCATATCTTGTTCATCTAGTCTTGCAGTAGCAGTACTAGCAAACATTCTTTACTATAATATCTCTTTTTTATTTATTTGCTAACCAGGTAAGTGAATTAGTCCTCAAATTCTTGTCAGCTGGTACTTAGTTTGCAAGGGCAATGGTAAATATAACACAGATAAGGACATTTTAGTGTAGGCAATCGACTAGGCATGTTTTGTGGAGGAAGTCAAACAACTTGGATCAGAACCCACACCGATGTGTGAAAAACCTGCAAAACTCCACAGAGACATGACTACTGTCCAGGAATGAATCCAGGATGCTGGGTATGAGAAGTGGACATCTTACACTAAGCTATCATCCTTTTCAATGACATTCATTGCTGCGTGAGACATGTTAAGTACCAAGAGCCTTCTGTGGAAGGTTGGGCGCCAGGCTGGCAACTTAACACCATAAAACTCCACTGCCAATCATTCTGCATACTGTTGTTCCCCTGTGGTGACTCCTAACAGGAAAAGCTGAAAGGAGGAGGCGAAGAAGAAGACCAATAAAAAGATAACACAAGGCTGACTCACAACACAAATCACTGCAAGAAGAATAAATGAAAGTGGGAATTGTTTTTCCTAATCAGATGGAGGAGCTGTAATAAGGAGAATGTGAACTCTAGCTTAATGTACATTTTTCCATCTACCATTTCCACTCCTCCACCACATTCATTGCTTTTTCACGTAAAGGATTCTGACATAAAGGAACAGAAGAATCAAGCAATGAAGGGATATGGCATCTTAGATGAAGTCTCTGATTATTTTGTGACGAAAATGGCTGTTAACCATTTTGTTGGTGTTAATTTTTTTGGGATTAAAGCCTTCTTTGCCTAGCTGCATCTTTTTGGACTGGTGTTTTTTTTTTTCTCCCGTTTATTGTTTTTTTTTTTTTTACACCTGGTCATTTATCGTGGATTATATAGCCAGAAGTAGCCCATCCCCTCTTTTGTTTTGTCTGTAAGAGGCTTAGTAGCAGACCAATAAAGGAGTGGAAAATGCTATAACAGTAATTACAAATGAAGCAGATTTTTTTATTGTACAATTTTCAATAAAATCCTGAAGCTGTGAAAGTTGGGCATTTATGGAGTTAATTGCTTGAAAGACCCATTTAACCAGGCATGTCGAAAGTGGTTGTGCATATCTGAGTAAAACAGAGTAGAGGGTTTTCATCTTACATATTGACTTTTATTTTTCCAAGTTTCCTTTCTATATATGCATCACAAATACTTGATTCTTTGAGGAGCCAGTGGTATTTTTTTTCTTATTTCAAAGACACTGAGTTAGTTATATAAAATAAAAGATGAGGAGGTATGATGATGTGAGGTATTTCCAGCTATGTGTGGCGAAGGCTGTGTAACATATGCCAGCTCAGCTAGCTGGAATTTAGTAAAGCATTACATGTTATTTGAATATCACACTGATTTGTACAGATGCTTGTGTTGAAAATGGATTTGTAAAGTCGGTTGTGTTAAAAACATACCAACAGTGGATCCTGACTGTATTGTAACTGAATTAGATATGAATATGTTAACAGAGAATACTGGAAGAGAAAAGGTTAAGCTCAGCTCCAGCTAACTTTGGAAAATAGTAAGAAATTAAATTACTTGCCTAGGTCATAAAGATGTTATCTCACAGTTTTGAATAAAGACAGAGATGCAATGTCTGTAAGAAGCATGGTTTGTTAGTCTCTGTAGGAGGAGTAGACATTTGTAATTGTTTTATGACTTCCAGAAGCTGCACCAGATCTGAGCAATGCTCGTGTGTTTGTGTGTGTGTGTGTAAATGTTATTGACATGTAGTTGCTAAATCCTGGCAGTTTCTAGCAATGGGAGGTTGCATGGGAACCAGAAGTCAGATGACCAGATGTATGTGATGTCATTCTGTACAGAAATAATGTTGTAATATTAGGTGAGAAAGAAGTCTCGGGGCAGTCTGTTTCTTGGAACCTGACATAGAAAGATCCCTCACCTTCTTCATCTTGCTTTGCTCTATTAAGTAAGTAGGAAGAGTAATTCTCTAGATCATTCAGGAAAATATAGTGAGAATAGTTATGTATTGTTTTGCTGTAACTGTGTGAATCTTTCCAGCTGTGTTGTTTTTAATATTTCCTGTGATTGAAACTCTGGTGTTCACTGTAAATAGATATGTTGTATGTTCATATTCTTTTATTATTTATTATTAAATATATATAAACTTTTCATTGTGGCTGGTCCTTTAGAGAATATTTTAACCTTTGAGAGTACTTATATCTACTCGTGACACTGTGGCCACACCTGAAGCTTGGCTGTTTGATCAACATTACTATAAGTATTAATATTAATTTCACTCAGCATAATTGGGTACCCTTGCAAGAGCCTTAGGTAGATGGTGGCAGTGATAACTACCTTACAGTCTGGGCAGAAGGGGGCACAGCAGGTAAATCTGTGCCAGCATTTCCCAGGTGAATGTGTGTGTGTGTGTGTGTGTGTGTGTGTGTGTGTGAAAATCAAATCTCGAAGTGTGTGTGTGTCAGCAACTTGGAGCAGGGACACGAAGCACTGCCTTCACAGAGAGGCTGCTAGAGGACTTGGCTTGGAGACTCAGCTGAGGATGTAACTATAGCTGTGCCAGTGGGGAGCCTTACTGGGGACCTGGAGGTAGACAGAGAGAGAAACCCAGACCGCGAGCTGAGTGTGTTCCCTGTGTGCTTTTTAGGAAAATTGTACTTGACACAGGGAGCTGCATCTGGAAATACTGGTTGTATCCATTTTTGTATTCCAAGTGAACATAGGTTCATAGGTGTGTACTAGGCTAATGGCCCTGGAGCCTTTACAAGCCTAGCCCATAGAAGTGCCCTGGCATTGTGCCGCCCAATGTTAGTTCCCAGTGCCTCTATCAAGTAGAGCCACTGCAGTGACCTTTCTATTTCCCATCAACTCATCAAGTTTTCTGTTGAAGAGGGCTAGTGAGGTGTTCTGCTTGACATGTATGAGAAGTCTATTCCAGAGCATGGGCAGTCTCTTGGTTATGAACCTGTCCCTCCAACATGTTCTGTTGATTGTAGCAATTCTAACAGAGCTGGGTCAGACATGGCTTTGTAAGTCAAGCAGATATCGCCTCTTAGTAAATGATATGAGACAGAGAATAGCTGGAGTTTTTTGAATCTGTCCATATAGAACATGTGTTTAAGGTCTAGCATCCTCTGTGAGGTACTTTTGTGGCCTTTTCAGCTGTTGCATGTGTCTGGTGAGGTACATGCTAAATGGGGCATTATACTTGATGACTGGCCTAATGAGGGATGAGTAGAGAGACATGATGACCTCTTTCTTCCTGGATGCAAAACCCGTGGTAATGAGATGTCACATAGGAGTTTCTGACCACAGTGGCAATATGGTGATCGAAGGAGAGGTTGCTGTCAACCTCTGTCCCCAGATCCCTTATAATGCCTTCGGTGTTCAGTGGGCTCCCATCGATGTGGTAATTAGTGGAAACTGAGTTTTTCCCAAAGGGGATGACAACGTATTTTTTGGCATTAAGCATAAGGCCATGGTTTCAATACCAGTCATTGGTCTCAGTGAGGTCTTTCTCTCTAGGATGTGTACATCATTTGCGGAGTTAATAATGGCTCCCAGGTTGCAGTCATCTATGAACTTGGTCAGCCAGAGTCCCACCGTGTTGGCCTGGACTTCTGAGAAGTAGATGTTAAGCAGAAGAGGACCCAGGACCAATCCCTGTGGGACTACACTCGTGACTGGTCAGCAGTCTGACTTGGTGTCAGCTACTTTCACACTGTGGGTTCTTTCTGTGAGCCAGTTTTCAACCCACCTAGTGATATAGGGGTTGATGCCTAGTATGGTGAGTTTATCAATAACTCCTTAGTGGGGAATGGTATCAAAGCCCTTGGCCAGATTTAGGTAGGCTGTATGAACTGCCTTGCCCTCATCCACAGCACTGGTAACTGACTCAAAGAAGTCAGCCAGGTTGAGCAGGCATGATCTACATTTCACAAAACCAAATTGCATGGGATCTAAAGTTTGGAGATTCCCTATATCCTTGTTAATTAGGCCCATGATGATACGCTCCATAGCCTTACATATCAGACTTGTCAGGCTAATGGGTTGATAATTGCCAGGGTCTGTAGTCACTCCCCCTTTATGGAGAGGGATGACTGTAGCAGTGCACCATTTGGTAGGGGCAAAGCCTGAGGTGGGTCTGTGATTGAACAGGGCACACAGTTGTGGTGCCAGTTCACTTTGTAGTTCATGTAGAACACATCCAAGGATATTCTTAGGTCCTAAGGAAGCTGTAGTATTGGCCTTGGACAATGCATGTTTAACCTGTGCTGCAGTAATGCTGGGTGCCTGGCATTCCTCCGGTATTGTGATTGGTCCTTTGGGGGGAAGAGAGAGGTAAAGTTGGCACTGAATCTGTGGGCTAGTATGTTTGGCAATCTGTTGGCTCAGTATAGGAGGTACCATTGAGCAGTAACTCAGAGCAAACCTAGGTATTGCGTGGAAATTCTTGATATAACTATAGAAGACTTTGTGGTTGTTTTTAGTGTCTACCGCAATTCTGCCTTCATAGCTGGCTTTAGGGTTTTGATGAGGGATCTTAACTTGTTGTTGAGGCTAATAAGGGAGTTTTTCCAGTCTTGGGACTTCACCTTTTTCTGCAACAGTTTCTTCCTTCTGTTGTAGAGTTTATTAGTGGCAGGAGACCACCAGATTGGCTTCCTTTTTTTGGAGGAGAGTGTCTTGGTTCTGGTAGGTATGGCTAGTTCCATGCATTTATGTACGTGTTCATACAGTGCACTGGTGTATGATACGGCAGTCATGCATCTATTTTCCATTGGCATGGGTGCCGTGAAGTTATCCACACCTGTTTTAGGAGCCCACAGTCAGCTTTGGAGAAGTTTTTCATGGTAGTTACCTTTGCAGGGGATGTGGGTGAGATGTGGATTTCCATGATAATTAGTTTGGGGTCTGATCTAACCAGGGAGGAATTGACTATTGGGGTAGAGCAATGGTTGCCCATGTTAGTACTAACCAGGACAAGAATGTTGCTTCCTCTAGTGGGGGTAAGAATGAGCTTGTCCAGGACATTGGAATTGATAAATTCCAGGAAGCGGTGGGCAGGTGTAGTGGTTCATGAGTAGTTTTCCCAGTTGATGGAGGGGTAGTTGAAGTCACCTAGTATGAGTGTGCTGGATTGGACCCTAATAGTTTCCAGGGTGCTTAGGAACATGGAGTGAGAGTCTTGGGACATGGTTGGAGACCTGTAGCAGGCTACGACCTGAATCGCCGTCTTACCCAATGTTAGTTGTACCTGAAGTATCTCAGATGTGTTATGCTGGGCTACTATTCTGGAGGTGTGCATATCCTTTATGAATATGGAGATACAACTGCCTTTAGAGCTTCAGTCCATGTTCTGGGGCTGAAAGGTGTGGAATGAGTTTTATACTCTGGTAGCGCAGGGGTGTTTTCTGCTGCTTTAAACCAGGTCTCAGTTACAGCACAGATGTCGATGTTCTCCATTTTGAGGAGTGCTTTGAACAAGTGCATCATGAGATTTAGACTTCTAGAGTTGAGCAGCATGACCCTCAGATTGCATTTATTTATAGCTGTTACGGTGGTAATTTCGTCTTTGGAAAATCAACTAAAAAGGCACTATAGGTGTGGCAAGAGCCTTAGCCTTTATCTGGAAACCCAGGGGTGACAGATGCAGGTCATCTCTGGAAAAGCATCGAGGTCTGTCAATCATGTCATCACAAGCAGACAGATACTGGATCCCCTTAAGAGTGACACCAGAAACTTAGCCAGTTGCTGAAGTCCATCATTTTCTGCTTGTACTGCGATATCATTCTGGGCGACGGTAGGATGCTGCTCAGGGCTAGGGTCATACCTGCCTGGGCCACATAATCCAAGAGCTCCTCCATGTCTCTTTTCATGTAGTCCAGGGAGGTGCATCTCAGGTCATTCACAGCCACATGGACAGTGACAGAGTCATGCATGTACTTTTTGTGGAGTGACCTGAGTGCATGTGCTATGTGTCGGATTCCGGCACCTGATAGACAGCTGACTGTTACCTTCTTCTTATTCAACCTAGTGAGTGGGACATCAGTGTGCCACACTATCGAGTCACCTATGATTAGTGTATTGGGCAAGCTGTTTTGCCTTGGGGGCTTAGGTTGAGAGACGCACTGTGTAGGTGAGCTATGTGTCTTGTGATTTGTTCTATGTTGTGGTGGTAGAGTGCATTTCTGCCATGGAGGTCTCTGCTGTTTGAGTAAATTTCTATTGAGAGCCTCCACGAAGGTGGGTGTGTGGTTTGTGCTTTTATGTGAGAGCTGTGATGATGGGTGTTCTGGAGGGCTATGTGTTCCATGTGGTGTGGTGCAGGTGTTGAACTTCTTCTCTTCTTCAGTGTCAGTGGTGAGGATTCAGGATCCTTGATTACTGGCCCAGAGTGGGGACATCACACGAGGTATTGTGTACCAAGCGATTGAGTGCCACTGTGATGATTTTGAAGAATCTGTTTGTAAACTAAATTATGATTGCATCTTAGTTACTCAACAAGGAGGAATAGCTAAAGAACAGAACTATAATATGGAAAATCTAAGCATAAAGAATTATCACAGACTGGAAATAAAAAAGATGAAAAAAGAGAAGGGGAGGGCACACATTGACAAGTGAAGATGGTAAGAGAAAAACAAATAGAAACATTGATCTTTTCTCCTGAAGCAGGGTACATGCCTAAAAATACAGAGAAAGGAAAGATGAAGGACACTGTTTTTCTTATCAGAAAAATTATGATAATGATCAATAAGATGGTGCAGTTAACAGAGCAATTATGGGGCAGCATGCATGTCATCCTTGGCCTTTTTCATCAAAACTATATGTGAGGAAAGTGCAAGTGAAATTTTCCTGTAGATCCTATCAAAACTGTATGTGAAGAAAAGTGCATGCAGATACTATTATCATAGCACATCTTGCAGAGTTGTTTTTTAAAGGGGAGGCTGTGGCAGAAAATGTTTTCAGATAATAGAGCTTCATAGCAGTAGATCCAGAAAGGTGCTATTTTAACTGAAAAAAGGATGATGGGGAGGGAAGTACTTCCAATACTGCATTGTCTATTCTACCAATGAGTTCAGATAGATTTTGGGAAATGATGTTGGATGCAAGGCCGAGAGATATGCAGATGTTTACATATTGCCACAAGCCATGCATTTACTCATTTGTTTTATATGTAGCGGGCGAGGTAAAGGTTATAGTGTCAGTATCACTGGTATATGATGGCTGCAGCGGGCGAGGTAAAGGTTATAGTGTCAGTATCACTGGTATATGATGGCTGCAGCGGGTGAGGTAAAGGTTATAGTGTCAGTATCACTGGTGTATGATGGCTGCAGCGGGTGAGGTAAAGGTAATAGTGTCGGTATCACTGGTATATGATGGCTGCAGCTGGCAAGGTAAAGGTTATAGTGTCAGTATCACTGGTATATGATGCCTGCAGCGGGCAAGGTAAAGGTTATAGTGTCAGTATCACTGATGGCTGCAGTGGGCAAGGTAAAGGTTATAGTGTCAGTATCACTGGTATATGATGGCTGCAGCGGGTGAGGTAAAAGTAATAGTGTCAGTATCACTGGTATATGATGGCTGCAGCGGGCGAGGTAAAGGTAATAGTGTCAGTATCACTGGTATATGATGGCTGCAGCGGACAAGGTAAAGGTTATAGTGTCAGTATCACTGGTATATGTTGGCTGCAGCAGGCAAGGTAAAGGTTATAGTGTCAGTATCACTGGTATATGATGGCAGCTGTGTGAGATTGACAATTCATGGAAAGGGGAATATTCCCTTTCCTCGGGGATTGTGTGATCTCAGAGTTAGTATATATCATTAGCAAGGGTTTTTTGGGGTGTGGGTGTGTGTGGTTTGCCCCCTGCAAAACTGTTCATCTTTGGTTAGTCCACTCCTGGGTAATTCCCACAGCATGCTCAGAACATCTCAGACTTTGTTGTTTTGATGCTTCTGTCGGTCATGTGGATGCCAGTGTAGGTACACAGTCAGTCTAATGCCCCTCACCCATATATATTTATGCACCTACACACACACACACACACACACACACACACACACACACACATTTTTTGTATGATTGTTAACTATGTTACCCTACTCTGCAAAACGTATATACACATAAGACACCTGCAGAGAAAAACTCCCATTAATAAAAAGCAGTACATTATATGGCTTGACATTTTTAACAAGCTTCCATCATTAATTACAAATGTAGAACAATTAACTAAATAAGATACATATAATTAACTAACGCAATCATCATATCATAATAATCATTTTTGCAAATTACCCATAAAGGCAATAAAAGTAAGATAAATAGGTACAGATCCCATATTTAAATCTGTGAGATAGGAATTTAAGCACAGTTTTTTCCAAAACACAGCATATGAGTGTAGACTGAGGCAAATGAGCTTTCGCACAGTAATCTGTAGTCCAGTTCCTTAACAAAAAAAAAGATTTGATGACATGAGCCAGGATTCATTGTCTTTGTCTAAAATTTTGCAAATTTTGCAGTTCCTGTCAGCAGGCCGTTACTTCCTAGGCATCTGTATTCCTTCTACTGTAGATCAGTTACACGTTAGTTCCATGCATTCAGGAAGAGAGGCTTCTAACAGGTAATAGCAGTACAGTTAATTAAACAAGTAAATAATGTAACAGTATCCAGCCTTGCCACCTGGTGGTATAAACCTTGGCTCTAGATGATTGACACCCCAATTCCATGTGCAAAATTGGGAAAAGGATTTGTGGATGGATCCACGCTTGAAGTAATTTAAACAATTATTTGAAAAAAAATATTTATATTCAAATATTTTAATTCTGATTAAGTTTCTAAAGTTCTGAACAAAGGATAGAGTTTATTCCATTTGGTAGGGAAGAGCACACTTGGTGTTTTATCTCCCATTTTGCTGTAAAGTTTAGGAGTATGCAGAAATAACTGACCTGTAGATCTAAGTGTCCCATGCCATGATATGATGTTCACTGGAAAACCTTGTTCCAGAAATGAGCCGAAGAGCAAAACAGTGTTGGTTATGTAGTGATCTTTGTCTTCAGTTCATTGTTTATCTTTTCATGGGCATTACAGTAGTGGCTGGCTGACAGAAGGTTACCTGCAAAACTATCAATTGAGTTAGATGTGCAGGTGAATTTATTGCCCTCAATGGTATTTCAGTATAGTAGTTTATGAAGCAGAAGAACATGTGCTAGTTCTATTCTTGTTTTTACTGATAGAAAGGGTTTTATCCTTAGTTTTTTTGTACTATACTTATATTCCTATTCCATGAAGGAGAGATCATATTCCTATTCCATGAAGGAGAGATCTTTATCTAGGAGGATTCCTCAGAATTTCTAGATTCCCACCTGTTGTATCAGAGCGGTGTTTTTCTGTTACATCGTTATAGTCTATGATTGAAAGTGTTTTCACTGTGTCTATACTCACCAGAGTATATAGTATGTGTGCTTTGTTTCATTTAATATGAGTCTGCTATTGCTTAGCCAGGCCTTAATAGTGTTAAGACTTGATTAGAGTGTAGTTATGAATTTGTTTTTGTATATGCGCAATATGCCCAAGTATGGAATTGTAAGAATATACTTTCTGAGCTAAATCCCTTCAATATTAGGTGCATTGTACCAAGGGTGTAACAAGAAAACTCCATTTGGTACTTACAAGCTCTTAGTGCTAACTCCCCTTGAATACCAATCACTTAAAATGGACAGTCTCTCAAAATGCCGCCCCCAGCACTTAATAAATGTAAGCGACATTTTCAGCTGTTCCCCCTAAAACTGTTAAAGATATTGTTTTTAGGTTTACTATTGAAATCTGGAAACTGCATTCATCGTCCAATTAAATAGTCACACCGTAAAGTGGAAATCGGTAATCTCGAAGAGGCAAAACTTTAGAACTGATTTCACCACCACCCGTAGTTTGAAGTATTTGACATAGCTATAGGTGAAGTCAGTCACCCAAGGTATAAAGCAGAACTTACCATTAGACTTTCAAGTGAACAGCACATACTTTTTACTGTTTTGCAGGGGGGTGAGCCTCCTGCACTCCTCACACCCCCTGCAAATTATATATACCAACTCTGAGATCGCACTACAGTGAGGAAATGGGTAATTTCCATGTTCCTCACTGTACAGCAATTTCCACTCACAATACCGAACTCGGACTACCGAATTACACTGCACATTCGGTATTGTGTATTCATAGTAGTCTAGTTCGGCATTGTGCCTTCTTGAAAAGTGCCTGTCAACCACTTGCCATTCGATCAATGGCACTATGAGATTTCAATAGTAAACCTTGTTTTTATATTAGCAGTATTATACCTGTTGTTAAAGGCATTCATTTAGACAGTTGTAGACATAATATGACCTGAAAAAAGCCATACTGATGTCATGCTCAGAAAAACTGTACTCAGTAGAGTACAAAGTATTTGCCTGGCTACACCCTTGCATTGTACACAGTTGTATTGAGAAAGAAATGAGTTGGGGGATAAAACAATATGGAACTGATACAGGGAACTGGTATGGGTCAGAGAGTGAGTTATGATAATAAATGGCTTGTCTTCTTTCATATGGATGATTACAGAACAGCCTCGGAAAAGATGAGTTTTGTCTTTCTTCCACTGGCCAATAAATTGCGGTGTTATGTTTAATTTAACTGAAGACTTTAGGAAAACCAAAAAAAAATAATGGTATACTGGCTTTTCTCTAAACTGGTGGATATGTTACTGAGTAACTTTGTTATAGTTGTATGATTACCATGAGCTAATAATTTGTCTTATACCTGGGGATATCTTTTAGCCAATCATGTACAGCAAAACCCTTTAACAAGGGACTAAGGATGATAGTTTTTCATCTTTTCCAAATTACCATTCTTTAAGAATGGAATTATTTTGGACTCTTTCTAGTGCCAGAGACAACTCCATCTTTGATATTTTTGTTAGTTTATATGGTAACATGGAAGGAATTAATTTGCTTGTGTGTTTAAGGAAACATAAAAAAAATATGTAAAGGTGCTGAGCAGGGAGTAATGCAGAAGTTTAACATGTGCTCAGTACTCAAAAATTGGAATTCTGATGTGCGAATATGTTAGCTGCATACTAATACTGTTGTATTATCAGAGATTTGCCCTTTCACTGAGTTACTGCAATCTCACAGTTAGTGGGCCAGATTTCAAAACAGGTGCTCTCTGTGCTAATGCTGCACTGATTCCAAAAAGACTTGCTCTCAGTGTGACTTACTTTGATGTAAGGCCTATCAATAAATAGGATTACAGTGGGGGACAGATTCCAAAAGACCAGCTCTCAAATCTTTTGGAGTCGGGCCCTGGATGTGTATGTAGAATTGGTAAAGGGTGTTCACAACTTCCAAATATTTGGATTGTGCAAGGGGTGAAGCCCCTCATCCAAAAAAAAAAAACACTATTATAATTTTTAATTTTCACAGTTCTCTTTAGAAGTCACACTGGTATTTTAAAGTAGTCTGAGTACTGTTGAAATGTTTGTTGGTTTGAGTACCAAAAGCTTACCTTTCACTTCTGGTGATTTAACATCTAACCGATAATGTTTCAGTACTGCAAAATAACCTGTAATGGGTGAGAAATATTCTTTAATGTTATCAACACTTAACCTTGTGTGTTGTAGATCAGGTTTGTTATCAATGATCATCCTTATTTTTCAATCGCGTTTATATCACGTTATCAAAAGGTGAAAATAGCGAACGCTGTTTCATCAGCCCCAAAACATCTAAACATAAAAATATCGAACATTCAGTACAACGAATTTTTTCCCATGGAAAAAATTTGCTGCTCCGAAACACATACACACAACACAAGCACATCAAACAAACAGCAACCACACACATACACTTAAATTCCTACATCTAACGCTACACTAAACTAAACATACACTACTATCTACCCACTTACCTTAACCCAAACTCTAACCCTAAGGTCCGTCACTATCGCACACTCACCTAACACGCGCCCTAACCCTAACTCACTTAAACCGCCCCTAACCCTAAAGTCTGTCACTATCGCATACACACCTAACCCGCGCCCTAACCCTAACTCACTTAACCCGCCCCTAACCCTAACGTACAAACAATCGCACACTTACCTGAACCCAACCCATAACTTTCCACCACAGCACTAAGAATAGCGAAGCCACAGAAACGGCCAACTAAATTCTTTCCCGAGGAAAGAATTCGCTGTTCTGCAGCTTTTCTATTCTTAGCGTTCGCTGAATAATGTTCAATATCAGAACATTCAAAGTTTTAATACTTCGATGTTCTGATATAGACCCTTTCAATCAGATTGTTGATATGGGATGTCCAGATTGTTTTTCTAAAAGATTGTGCAATAGTCTTTTTTCTGCATATTAGGCATTTGGTATATGTTTCAAAAAGCTGTATTTACTTTTCCACTGTTTGTACCTCTGAGGAACTTGTGAGTTCTGCATATTAGACATTTGGTATATGTTTCAAAAAGCTATATTTACTTTTCCACTGTTTGTACCTTTGAGGAACTTGTGAGTTGTATGTGCCTTATTCTTTACTACCATTTTTTGTAATGGTTTTATTAATACAAGGAAAGTTGTTACTTTTTAATGTACTTTGTGGTGATAGTACCGACTATTCATATGTTTATAGGTTCTTAGGTATATATTAGGCTAATGACCATTGGGGCCTTTATAAGCCTAGCCATGCAGCCCAAATGTATCCCACAGGCTATTTTCCTTAGAGGTTATTTTAAGGGTTGTATATTAGTTAGGGCATGATTTATTGGCTGCTTCTGTCCATCAGAGACAGAGATGTCAAACCAGGGGTGAATTTTCGATTTCCCTTCTACTAGTCCAGGTTACACTTGAATAGGGTTAGAGGAGGACTTTTCTTCACATGGATGGGAAGCCTATTCCAGAAAATGGGAATTCTTTGGGATGCTTACCTGTCTGTCCAACATATCCCATTTAAATTACAAGCATAGTTTAAATCCTTGGATCTAGCAGTTCTGATACTGTTCATTATTGTAAATATGAAAAAGCTCCATCAGGGTGGGGTCCAAGGGTGAGTTGTATGGCATATAAATCCCTTCAAAGCAGTCTGTAGGAAACAGAGTATAGGGAAAGGGTTTGAGGAGCTCTGCATATGGCATTAAGTTTATGCCCTGTATTCTTTTTATGAGGAACCTTTATGAACATTCCAGTTGTTTCATGTACCTGGTTAGCTACATATGAAAGGGGGAATTATACTCGGTGATGGGTTTGATGAGGGTTGAGTTAGTGACATGCTGACTTCCATGGATCTAGATACCATGCCTTTACTTATAAGTGATGTGACATGGAATGATTTTCTTAGTACCTTAGACACATGTTAGTCAAAATTCAGGTTACTATCTACATAAGTCCTTAAATCTGTGGCTACTGTGTCTACATTTAGAGGTGTTTTATTGATGAAGTAGTTTCCTGGGGTGGCCAGCTTACCAAAAGGTATTATTATGCATGTCTTGGCATTGAGTTTTAAAGCTTGGCTTTGGCATCATTCATTTATCTGTGCTGCACTTTTCTGTAAAATGTTAGTATCTTTGGGGGTTTGTGTGATTGCTCTCACCTTGACATCATCAGCAAAGTTGGTAAGCCAGAGTCCCTTGACATTGGCCTTGACTTCCGAGAAATAGATGCCAAAGAGGGATGGACCCAGCAGAGCCTGAGGGGACTCCACTGGTGACCATCCTCTTTGTGGAGGTGGTTTGTCAAATCCTAACCTCCTGGGCCCTATCTCTGGGACAGCTGGCTATCCAGTGGGATACATAGGGTTTATGCCTAATCCCATTAGTTTGTTTTCAATGCTTGAGTGGGGTATTGTATTAAATGTCTTAGCTAGATCAAGGTAAGCTGCATTTTGCCCTCATCCATTGCCTTGATGACCTTCTCAAAAATGTCCAACAGGTTCAGTAGGCATTACTTGCCTTTGACAAAACCAGACTGGTTTGGGTCCACTGTCGAAGGTCATTGTTAATCATTTCTGTGATACTTCTTTCCATGTCATTGCATATGAGAGTAGTAAGACTAATGGGTTTGTAGTTCCTGTGATCTGACGATAGCCCACCCTTGTGCAGATGGATGACTATTGCAGTCCTCTGTTCACATGGCACAAAGCCTGTTCAGAGGCTATGGTTGAATAGCCATTCCAAAGGCCCTGACAGGTCATAATTCAGGCTATTTAGGAAGCATTGCGGGGTATTATTGGAGTTTATTGAAGCTATATTCCTGGCTTTAGAGAGTGCCTTTAACACCTGATCCCTGCTGATAGTGGGTGGGATTATAATAGATGGTATTTCCTAGGGGTAACTGGAGGTTGGGGAGGGGGGAGATGGAGCTGGATTTTTCAGCCGGATGATTTGCTGTAGTACCTGGTTCCATGAACGTGACTTTATTTACCAGCAGTTTGGCACACTCTTGTGTGTGCCTTTGAGGTTTTAGATGTAGCTGAAAAAGGCCATATGGTTGTCTTTGGCCTGGAACCCTGTCTTTACCCCAGAATTTGCTTTGTTGGACTTAATTAGTCCTTTTAGTTGTCAGTTCAGTCTGAATAGGGAGTTTTTGTCATCGTTGGTATTATTCTTCCTAATTTTAGCAATGATTCTTTTTTTGTTCAGCCTTTTAATTTTGGATTCCACCAGGGTGATTTGTGTTTTTGAGTCAATTTTGGGCTTACTTCTGCTAGGCACAGCTGTCTGCATGCAGTCATTGACATGGTTGTATAGAGCTTCTGTGAATAACTCTGCATAGGCTGCTGTGTTATCTGGGTTTGGAGGGCCATGAAATATCACTTAATAAAAAAGTAGTTCGCTTGCAATAGTTCCTAATTATAACAGGGTTTACTGGGGTTGCGAATTGATTTCTTTTTCAAAGCAGATTGTTCTGTGGTCTGACCTTACTGGAGAGGACACAGCATGGGGGTGGGGTAGGGGGGCAGCATTCTCCCATGTTTGGGAGCACCAGGCCCAATATGTTTGGGCTGTGTAGGATTCCCAGTTTATAGAGAGACAAAGTCCCCCATGAGTATGGTATTTGATTGAATGGTGAGTGTCCCCCTGCGGCAAAAAGTAGTAGTCCACAAAAACTGACAGGCCAGAATAGAGCCATAAAGATGATAGCGTGGACCACTGAGGATAAGGAAGAAATTATATATTGTTACTGTTATGCAAGAAGCCCAGAATTTCCAGATAGAAGATGTTCAGAAAGATTAAGAAAGAAATTATAGGAATGATAAATAGTTGTACACACAAAAAAAAACAGTCAAAAGCTGCAAATAAAATGTGTATTCCTTAATACGACTGATCAATTAAAAAGACAAAGAAATGTTGGGCTGTCTGGAAAAAGAGGCAACAGAAAATGTATGAGCTAAACAAAATCCAGATATTTTTGAAAGGTATAAAAAAAGAAACATGGACATGGACAAGAAAAGGAGATTTGATATGGCATGATATTCATGCAAAGAAGAAAGTCAGACTAATCATTACAAAAAATCAGCATCAAAAATATGTGAAGAGAAATACAGGCAAGCACACCCAGATATGGAAAATTTCAAAATACAAAAAAATGACATCACAAAGGGGAACTGTAGAAATGAAGATCAGTAAAGCAGAAGTTAAACAAATAGAAATTGAAGTGATGGAGTATCTGTATGGAAACCCCGACAGAGGCATTTTTGCAATATGTAGGTCTCCAAAATGAATGAGCAGAGGGGGAAGCGGATGCATCTGAAGAAGATATGCCAGAGTGATGTTTTGGAGCCTGCTGTAGGAGATTCATGTGAAATTTCATGTGAAGTTGCAGTACAAGGGAAGGAGCAGGAGACAGTGACAAGCTGAAAACAGATAATGTTGCGGCATAATGGGTCAATGGCTGCACATATGGAGGAGCATCTGATGAAGCAGGATCATCTGAGGAGGATATGTTACCAGATGATGTTCTGGAACCCTATTTGGAAAACTCACAGGAAGAAGAGTGCAAAGAAGGTGTCCTGAGCCCAGAAGAAAAGGATCTAAGGGATAACCTGCTTGGCTTGGTAGAGATGGATATACACATTAAGACAGATGAAAAAATAGATTACAGAAAGTAAATAACACCGAAAATGTTAGAAGACTGGCAAAACAGATGATCGCAGTAATCTGGGTCATTAAGAGAAACATATAGTAAATAGGATATACTATTGTGCAACTAAACTAATAATGGATAAAGTGTTACCACAAAAATGTAGAGTAACAAAGGAAAGGAAGGGAAGAACCAGAATGCCTTCATGGAAGCAGTGAACAGAGAAACTATTAAACAACTAAGACAAGAGGAATACAGAAAAGATAGACATGGTAAAAGTAACACATAATATTGAAGCACAGCTGCAACTATTTTACACTGTTCCTAATAATAAACTATAAATATCAGCACAGGCAGGAAAACTTAGAAGATATGCAGATAAATATAAAGGAAAAGTACAAAATAAGCAGTTCATTAAATACCCAAAAAGGTTTTATAGAGAACTGGGAAACAAAGCAAAAGGAAGAGAAGAAAACATAAAAAAAAAAAAAAAAAACAGAAGAAATAGACGTATTTTGATGAAGTATTTCTGAAGGCCCTGTTGAACAAAACAAAGATGCAAAACGGACAGAATAAGTAAGCAGGACAGCAATGAACTCCATTGTAGAGGGTATGAAATAGGATGATCTAATGGCCAGAGAAACTGAGACAAAATTAAGAATAGCTCCTCAGTGGAAACCCCAGGCCCAGATACAGTACTTAACATCTGGCTAAAGGTATCGACCTTTTAAGCAAAGATTTAACCCTGAGTAAGAATTACTTATATGCACATCCAGAACATTCACCACCCTGGTTAACAACAGGAACAATGATCCTCCTCCTTAAGAGCAAACCTCCAAGCTGTCCTGCATAATATCGACCATGAACTTGCCTTCCAGCAATATACAAATTATTTACTGGAAATGATGCAAATAGAATTAATAGCCATTTAGAAAAATCAATTATGGCAATAGAACAAAAAGGTAATAAGAGAAAGTTGTGAAACGAAGGATCATTTATTGCTAAATAAAGCCAAACCAGTGTTGTAAAAAGGGACAAGACTCTAAATATAGCATGGATAGATTGCAAAAAAACCCCACATTGGACAGCGTTCCATATTCATGGATAAAGGATTGCTTACAGATGTACAAGATACTCCCTACATTGACCAGTTACCTTACTGTAACCATGAAACAGTGGCAAAATACTTTGCAGTTGAGTCACGTCAAAGAGCAAATTATTATCCCAGGATAAAAATACAAAGGGGGATATGCCATGTGGATTCATTTTCACCAGTGTGTTTTTGTCTTGCACTTCAACCATTAAGCAGTTTATTTAACAGATTAGGCTACAAATTGACCCCCCTGAAACCAGCTTTGTTTAAAGGCTTCTCATCTGCTTTTTGTAGATGACTTAAAACTGTGTAATTCATCAGATAATGAGCTGAAATTAAAGCACAACTGCAAACAGTACAAACTTTCTGACATAAGAATGAAATTTGATCTTGATAAATGTGCAAAATCAACATTTAAAAAAGGAAGCTGTAGCACCAAGCAAATGTCGACCTTGGACAGAAATGTGATATAAAGAAACTTGATCAGGAGTGTATTAATATTTGGGAATAAATGAAGGCTCAGCAATAAAACATAAATACTTCAGGAGACTAATTTTGAAAACTGCCTTGACATCTCAATTTGCTTTCCCAGTTTTAACTTACAGTTTTGGGGCGACTCACTGGACCCAAAAGCATTGGATCAATTAGACACAAAAACTAGAAAAATGTTTCATGCTTATGAAATGATATACAAAAATCAGTGTATGCCAAGATTATATATTTCTCATTCTGAAGGAGGTATGGGCTTACTTAAAATTGATTACATGCATAGATCTGCAGTCATGGGACCATATACATATCTGCTGACCTCATCAAATTGAAACGCAGTGGACGTTTTAAAATATGAGGAGAAGTCTAAGATGACATCTTTGCTTAGTTTAGCAGAACTATTTCAGAATCAAGCAGGAGTGCAGATCATACCAGAAGTCAACAAAAAATCAGACAACAACTGAATTTGCAAAAAAGTAAAAACAAATAATATAAGGAAAAGGAACAGACGAGATTTAAAAAGTACTGGAAAGTCCACAAATATAGTGGCAACTATACAGATCTTCTGTAATAACCTCATGTTAACCAAGATTTGGTTAAGGACAGGTGAATTGAAATCAAAAGGTGAAAGGCTAGAAACCCAAAACACTTGGAGGAATTAAATTCAGGAAAAGACATAAATAAGTAGATAATTACCTAGATGATTAGAAGCAGTGCCACAGGTTTTAATATTTCCAGGGTTTGTGTTTAGAGTCCAGTCCAGAATATGTTCTGCCCAAGTAACTTTATTACTTCTGGTGACCACTATAATTAATCGAAAGAACTCCAGGGATGTATAGTCATTAATACCTACTGGGATTCTAGTGAATGTTAAAGTTATCCAGGATTAACAACTCACTAACTCTGTGTTCTGCAGACCTAATTCTGAGGCAAAGTTTGGTTTAAAATAGATGTGGCTTACACTAAGGCATTTCTTTATACTAATCTATTCATATGCTAGCAGCACCTCTCTTCCTGCTATGGAGTGGGGATCAGTTTTCCTTTAATTTAATTCTGACACAATCCTGTTGAAGACAGCAACATATCTGACCTTTTCCTGTAAATTCTATACTCTGAAGTACTGAACATGGAATTTAACATAAAGGGCTTAAGCAGTACTGCTGATACCACCTGTACCTGTTGTTGGATACTGACTATACAAACTTTGAACCCTAGATTATTACTGCAAGGTTGTCCTGCATTTAGGTATACTATCTTAACTCTCCTAAGTAATTGGGCAGCAGTGGAATATGTTACACCTCTGTTAGCCTACATGCATCCTTAGATTCCTGAGTATTTTTTGAAAATTCAGGTTGAAACCCATAAGTCAATCAAATGTGTATATATCCTGAGCAATAAATGGGGTTTAAAATCTACAAACAGCATTGTTGTTTAGTAAAAACAAATGTCTTCTTTACAATGGCAACAACTAAAGCATTCACAGACATTATATGAATACTGTAATATGTATTGCAAAATAATCCAGAACTGTATTTTTCCCCAAGTTTCACTAACAACTTTTCATGATGTGAAAGATTTATAACCTAGTAATGTAACATCAGCCACAGTTTTGCTCAGCCAAACTTGAATGTTCTCATGATGGCAAAAAATTATTTTCCATGTGTTTTTTTTTATATTAATAGAAACAAGAAAATGTGTGTCCATTTGCATAACTGATTATTTTTACTCCTTGAGAAATAAAGATAAGCTCCAACTTCAGAGACCCCAAATGAAACAGCCTTTAGTATTCAAGCCAGACCTCCTTTGAATGCTAATGATGCCATTTTAACTGATAAGTGTCCTTTACTTAGAAAAAAATGATATTACAACCAAAGGAAACATGTAAATGTGTTTGTTTCAATGATGAGTGATGAGTTATTATCAAATACTATAGTGATGAGTTATTATCAAATACTATCTCAAGGTAAAGGGACAACAAATGAATGCATCTAGTCATAAGTACTGTAATTACAAAGAAATATTTTAACCATATCAATTCCTTCACGATTAGGAATAACCATGAAGAGAGTTAAAACATCTAAGATAACAAGCAAACAATGGAGTGGAAGTGGATCTCACTGAACATGGTCATAACGATCGTGTAAAAATCACCTCATATCCCGAAGTACCCTGGCACAACTGTTTAAGACCGGTCTTAAAAATTTCTCAATGTAGATCGAGAAGGGCTCAGTGAGCCAACCCTGTCCAACTACTACTGGTCTAAATGAAGGATTAGTTGGGTGTTTATACACCTTGGGTAACCCATGAAAACTGGGAGAAGTGGATAGTCCATCATGAAATACGGAGATAAATCAACAGTAATAAGCTCCTTCAAAAGAAAGTCCTGAATCAATTCCATCACTCAAGATATCATACATCTAATATCATGTGAGCTAATTTCCTTGTAAGTACATACATCATTCAAAATGCTATTCATGGAGGTGAAGTAAAATTCACGATCCCTTACGACCACAGTGCCTCCTCTACTGGACGAATAACTATTTCAGGATCATGTGATTGTGAAGAGCCTGTCTTTCCAAATAGGTCAAATTGTTAAACTCAAGTCTTCTATCATTATTACTAAAATATTTAAACATATTCTCTCAAAATTAAGTAAAAACAAGTACTGCAGTGTCGTTTGATTCTTTGGTACATTTGAGAATTGTAGATTCTATAACTACATTGATCTGGTCATTTTATATATCTGGACACAGGCGTGTGACATGTGCTTAAAGTTAGGGCTGATTGTAACATTTCTGATATAGTGTATCTTACCCACTGTATTGTCTGCACCTCTTTTTATGTAGGCAAAACTAATAGGAAGTTAAGATAGTGTATTAGAGATCATATGTATTGTATACGTTTAGGTAATAGGACTAATGCTTTAGCCAAACATGTACTGGAAAAGGGTAGTAGACATAGTTTTAAGTTCCTTATGATTGATAGGATTGTTGGGACTGTACGTGAATGTGACTATGAAAATGTTACTGAGACAGTGGAACTTAGTTGTATTATCACACTGAGAGCAGATAAAGGATCTGGCTTGAATACGCATGTGCCATTGAAGCTGGTCCTGAAATCACGTAGATTAAACAGATGAAATTATTCATGTCAGAATGTAATCTATGTCAGTTTGTAAGATTTTTATGTCTCTGAATTTGTTTTTACCTTCATGTATATATTTTTTATTGCCTGTCTTTAAATTTGTGTATTTAAATCAGGTTTTTGTAACTATAGTTAAATGAAATGCTTTAGCTTCTATTCGATCGTTTGAAGTTAATTAGTTTTGGTGATGATGTATAAATTAAATAATTATGTTGCATATGTTATGGTCTGATGAAACAATTTTATTGTGAAAGCACTATCCTTGTTTGTTGACCCTATTACTTTATTGTGAACAAGTGATTTTATTTGTATGGGGCCATAGTCTGTTGTTTGAGTTGTATTATTTTTATTTGAAATAATTGTTTATATTCTCTCATGCACCATTCATCCAACAAAGGAATATTGTTTGTTTTTACATCCTTTAGAAAATACAGATTAATGTACTGTTATTCAAGTTACTTTTTATGTTTATAACAGGAAGTAAGGGCACCTTATATTTAGGGACAGCACACAGAAAGAAATCTTTTGATCTGCCCTTGTCATTTTCCAGACAATTCTGGCAGATTTCGCTGCCTAGCACGAGATCCGACCATAACAACTTAAGCAGGGAGTGCTTAACATTTGTTAAGATCGGGTTTCACACCACTTTAGCGCTTAACTGCTTTGTCTTTTTCCAAATATCGGAGTGTAATCACTGCACTCCATTCACTACAAACTTATTATGAATACTGGTAAAACTACTGATGCACTAATAAAAGTACAATTGATCTTGACTTTTGTAATTCAAATAAGTGTTTGAAAGCGTGGTTGTTTATATTGCCATGAAAAGCTGGTCTCCATTCAGTGTGCTATTGTTATCATATCCTCTGAGTAAAGATTACAAGAGATGTCTTTACTAACATTTTCTGTATGCATAATTTTGTTGTGTGTGTATGTATTTTTTTTATTAATTTGCTGGAATTGCCATGCGGTCCTGGTCATGGCTGAAAAGAGCCTTTGACCAGTCATATTTACCTGTCAGTGTATGATAAATACATACATCAATAAATATTCAGTATTCCACAAGTTGCGCAAATTATAGAGCAATTATTAGTGCCATTTTTCTTCAGCATCATCAAGAGTTTCATGTAATATCATGCAGTCATTTGTAGGTCATTATGTTTCAAGAATATTAGCATACATATGCAAATATTGCATATCTTCTTAATTACTTGTAAACAGCTAATAATATTGCCAGTATGATGCATTACACATGGACAGGGATACTGATTGTTTTCTTTCTCCTATCAAGACATTTAACCGTATGTCTCTCAGTAACATATAGCTCAATCAGTTATAAGATATGAAAGTAAATCTGACAACATAAACAAGTAGCAAACCGTGGTTAATAGTGACATTTTGTTTCTTACATTTTGCCCTTTCATCTCTTGACTATTATTAATTGGCATGCTATTTAGTTAAGGAAGCCAACTCCCACATCCACATTCCTTGATACAGTTAGAAGCAATGGAGCTTATAAAAAGGCTGTGAAGCTGTAAAGAAGTGAATATATTTTTGGTTGGATAAACTACTTACATATTCCCGTAAAATATGGTTGCTAAAGGTTTCAGTGTCACTGGAGTGCATTATTTGGAAAATTACCAAGGGATATCAGTGTAGGTTGTACAGCTAATGACTTGTCTTTGTTGTTGTTGTTGGAGGAATGGAACATAATATAGTATTGATTTGTAATGTGATGCAATAGTCATTCTAAGATTTGAATGTATACATAACTGGACATATATGTGATTCTACTAGGAGTGAATGAAAGCAAATGCACTGAGGATTGGAATCCCTGAACTGCATTTGTGGAAAACATCTTGCCAATAATACTTTTTAAGTGTTTTTACTGGGGAGGGACAAGACCCCCACACCCCAAGCTTATATATACCAACTCTGAAGTCACACTTACTGGAAGAACGGAAAAGAAATTACCCCAAAAAGGGGATCTCACCTTGCACAACTCACCAGTTGCCATTTCCTATTGTGGAAGTCCAGTCGTCAGCAAGCTGAAGCTCAGGCAGGCGAAAGGTCAAGCTTCGCTCACCAGTAGGATAACCTATATGCATGTCACAGCAGAACTTGCACCATGTTAGTACAAGTAGGTATTTAGCAACAATGGTCACAGCTACTAGCAATGAAAAAGCTAGAATTAACATGAAATGTTATTCATTTGTGAAACTGCCCTTTTCATGCTTATATGTAATGGGTATGAGACCAATAGAAAAGTTACTATAAAAGCAGGACAGCTAAACATAATTAAATTGTAATACTTAAGCAAAGAAACAATTTGCAAAAATCCTCAGGTTATTCTTATAAAAGCAGGAATTAACTAGTTTATACCCTCAGGTCACTGTTATGAAAACAAGAAAAAACTAGACTAGGGTTGCAGGAAACTAGATGTGCTGCTGTGTAACAGTAGTGAGTGTGCTATCAAAAATGGTGTGTCAGTGTATGGGCTAATGCTACTGTAGGTCACATGCTTCAAAGGGAGATTGTTTATTGAGCAGTGAATGGCCAGAAGTTTACCATTCCTTGGGTGGGCATAGTGGTTTGTCTGGGTGGGATGAACCTCTGTAGCCCCTTTACTATTAGTGCAGTGGTAAAATTCGAAGCCCATCATTGAGGCCCATGGTCATCTGATAAGCTGGTGCCTCTCAGATGACCTTGACAGAGATGATAAATATGTGAGGAAAGGACAGAATAAATAGGGAGTTGTGTCAGTGGATGGTGCTAACATGCTCATATATTGTTATGCAACATTTGTTTCTGGGTGTTGCTTATACTGGACCTACAGAAGGCATACATATAAACAAAACTTGCAATTCAGTGTGACGTTAGAAGAGTTGCAAGGCAAAAAATGGTTTAATAGTTCCCTGCTTTAGGTCATTTGGAGGGGAATAGCCTTCTATGTGAAAACGGTCCAGATTTGGTTATTTAATAATCTTATGACAAAGTATAAGTTGTGCTGTAGAACGTTCAAGAGTTCTAATTACTGGTGTATAGCAGTTTAGCTGTTTTTATTTTCATTGTTTTATTTTAATTTAATGGAAATATTAATTTAAGATTCATGAATATCAATAAAGTTTCATTTTAATCCGACTACCTTTCTTCTTTACCTCATTTCACACTTCATGTTTCATTTGCCCAGGTTATGTTCATTTTGCTTACTGTAATGTTGTTATATGATTTATAGCCCTTGGGCAGAGCTTGAAGAATTTCCCTATTGATTAGTGCTCTGCTGCCGTTTACAAATGTATGTAAATAAATAAATGCCCACCTTTTGTATTCTTTCATATACAAGTACTTAATTATAAGCACTTGAGCTAGATCTAACAAATACATTCTTCCTGTACCAGTAGCCTTATGAGAGGATTTTCTTTGCTATGTCATGACTGCTTCACCTACTAATCCCAAAGGTTTGATTTGACAAGGACTCAACTTGCCCAGCTAAACTGCCTGGGATAAAACCAGCCGAAGAAACTTTTTTTTTGTAGGGTGACAAATTACCACATTATAAATCACCTCTGCAGTTGAACAGATATGAAGATGGGAGAAATTTTCCAAAAACAAAGGGATCGCTGAATTTAAAAACTGCAGTAGCAGTGATTTCCTATTTAAAACAGTTATCTATTAGTTCAGCATCAGAGAGTTTGGCTACATGAGTGGATCCTTGGGGAAATGGGTTCAGGGAAGTTTATGGTGGCCATCTTGAATGCACTCCATTTAATCCAGTGTGGGTGAGTGGTTCTTCTGTTATTGAAGTTTTTAGAATTTCCTTTAAGTTAAGCAAGTATATATTATTATATTACTTATTTAGTAATGTAGTGTCAGAGCTACCTTATTATTTCTTGATTTATCAGAAATTGATCATTAGTGGTATTGGAATGAGCTAGCAGTCTCTGAGAATGCTTATGTATCCAGCATAGTGCATTATGATATGCATCAGTACAGATGTGAGGAAAATTATAATGTAGACTAAGTCTAAAAAAGGGCCAAATACTGATTGGTGGAGATAATATACTGGTTTGTTCAAAGAGAAAGATCAGAAGAAAATACGTGTAATTTCTATATTTTATATATATATATATATATATATATATATATATATATATATATATATATATATATATATATATATATATATATATATATATCATCTACTAACTCTGTGCTACCTAGCACAGTATTTGAAGGTCTGCATACCTCTCAACTGTAACTCATTATGAATAACCTTCCTCATTTTGAGTCTCAACAATTCCATGTTTCACACTGTTCCACCTTGAAAGGGTCTAATTCATATACATTAAGACTTTTTTAAATAATACCCATGATAAATAATACTGAATCATTTTAATTAATCAAAATAACTTTTTATAAATACGAGACAACATTGTTTAACAATGTGGTGAAGTTTGTAGTTGAAGTTCTTAGTAAGCTGTTCTGTTAGGAAGTGTTATACATAATGCATAATTCCACAGTGTGAGAGGTAGTGTTCTACATTTTGGAAACGGAAGGTTGAAAACTGAAGTCTGCACTGATGGCACTTTGTTCCTCATCAGTCCATGACTGTACATATAATATAAATCCAAATAATTTTCCTGTTCTTGGAAAATACAAAAACATCATTAGCTGCAGAGTGGAGAAAACATTCTTGTACTTCCAGTATTTGCCATCAAAAGTTGGGTTGACTTTTCTGCTGGATAGTGAAGAGACTGGTCGAGTGCTACTCAGGAAGACTTATTTCTAGTAAATTAATAGATTGCTTCCTGTGCCCAGTATACAGTGTTTTATTCCTTCCGCCTTCATTTGCCTATTGTGTGGGTTGAATCATATGTTGTAAAGTGAAATGGCCATTCCCCAGCATAAACCATTGGTAGCCACAATTAGCAACAATAGGTGGTCAGAGAAGACTCTGTGATCACAGAGACTAAGCCTAGGATCGAAGCAGTGGTGCAGCTGTTAATTTTGTCACTTCACAGCAAGAAGTTCTCTGTTTCGATTCTTGGCTAAGGTGCCTTCTGTGTGGAGTCTGCATGTCCTCTCTGCATTCACGTGGGTTTCCTCTGGGTACTCAGGTTTCCTCCCATATTCCAAAGACATGCGCCTGGAGCATTTCTCCCCAGGCCTTCGGTGAAAATAGTCTCTGTCGTAGTCAGACTTTCCCGGTCAACAACTGTTAAATAAAAAGATAAAATAAATAAATAAAGATCTGGATGTTGAACAGAGCAAAAGTTCAGGAATTCAAGGAAATACTCAGGACTCTAGCACCTCAGGAAGAAACAGGTAAAGCAGTAGAGGACTAACAACATTTTAAAACTGCATGTGTGAATATGAAAGAACAAATCTGCAGTTAAGCCAAGTACAGAAATAAGGTACATAGGGAAAATTTGGGGTGGAATGCAGAAGTCCAGGAAGTTATCAAAAGAAAGAAATGCAGGAGGCAGTGGGAGATATAAAAGATGGATCAGTCTAGCAAGGGACAAGGCAATGGTTATGGCAGCAAATTGTGGATTCATAAGACACTGAAAATTGAGATAAATGGGAAATAGTGGAATATGTTAAGAGCTTCAAGTATCTTGGAGGTGAAGTTGAGGAGAAAGGAAATCTGAATAGAGAAGTGTAAGCCAGAGTAAGAGATGCTGTAGTCACATGTCACAAGGTGTGTCAAGAATGCCAAAGGAGCTAAAGAAAAAGGTGTGTAATACAGTGGTGTGACAGGTGCTTGCCTATGCACAAAAACTTGGATGATGAAGGTAGAACAGCTGAGGAAGCTTGAGATGACAGAGATGAAGTGCCTGAGATAAGGCACGAGATGCACATTGTTGGACAGATGAATAAATGTTGACATCTGATCTGAAGCCAGAGTAGCCTGAATTGTAGACAAGGTCAAACAGAACAGATTATGGTAGTTCAGTCATATGTGAATGAAAACAGAAGACAAATTTATGAAGCAGATTTTGGAGACACAGGGAAAAAGACAAGAGAAGTTGAGCATGCCCTGCTTAGATTTGGATGATGATTGCATGAGAGAAGACCTGTGACAATCAAAAAAGGAAGGAAAGTGCTCTAAATTGAGAGCAGTGGTCACAACTGACATGATTCCTTAAGCTCATGTTGGAGGGGGATGATAATGTTGATGATAATGATGACTGGCAAGAATGGAACAGAACCAAGGATTTCTGCAACTTATACTATTAATTTGCTTTAGTGTTTTAGCTACACTCTAACTGGGGTATTCTGACACCTTTTATTTCCTGCTTTATAAGCTGTCTGTATTGCTAACACTTCTGAAAACAGTTACGAGCACAATAAAGTTACAAGAGAAAAGGAAGTAAATTACAAAATTACCAAAAATGGTTCCTGATTACTTCTAAGAGATTGTTGTGACCTTGTGTCACCAAAAGTAACATTTATAATCCTTTACAGTCATTACAAAATGCCAGTCTTGATTGTTTTGGTGGCTGTTTTGTGGAACAGTCACTACACTGTAGCACGACTAACACGGTATGTTCTCATTACACACCCCTAATCTTCATTAAATATTACTCACAGCATTTGCACTTTCCCTAAACATCTACTTTTGTCAGTATTCATGCTTTTCTTTCCATTTGTTCAGAGAGTAAAGTGAACACATCATACTTATAGTATTTAATACAGACAATGGAGCAAAGCATTAACATGTGTAAGGACTGCCAATGAGGTCTCCCATGAAAAGTGACAGGTAGCATATTTTCATACCATTTTTTTTTAATTTAAAAATAGAAGAGGGCAAACCTGCTTCATTTGAAAATTATCATCTAGTAATACAAAACTTTATTTCACAGCATTCGATGTAGACTAACAGTGTCATGTTTATGTGACTGTCACTTAAAAGACAGCAAACCTGTGCTACGACCTTCAGATATCATTGAAGAGTGAGAGTGCTGTCAAGCTCCAGCATGCTATTAAATGGCTATTTATAGCCTTTAATGTCTTATTAATTGGCATGCCTTTTTGTGCTGTGTGAATAGCTTTTGAGATATCTGAATTTCATCCAACATTAAACTTTAATTTTTCATCTGTTTTTAAAAGCTGCTTTTTATTACAGTACTGCCCAAGTTCTTTGCATGAGAATAGACCTGGGGCCTCATTGTATGCCTAACATTTGCTCACAGTACACAT